>NC_057808.1:342363851-342387232 GCF_018294505.1 Triticum aestivum | reverse complement strand
CTCCGGTCGCCATCGCCGGCGCCGCCGTGCACCGCACCGCCTCCTTCCTCCGGCCTCCCTCCGCCGGCGCCGCACCGCGCCCCCTCCCTCCGGCCTCCTCCTTCCCCTCGCCGTACCTCTTCCTCGTCCCCGCCGGCGGCAGCCTCCAGCGCCGGCCGAAGCCCCGTCGAGCTCGAGCCCATCGCCAGATCTCGATCCGCTACTGTAGCAAGGTTGACTTTCCCGAGCCCAAGAAACTTCTAAGTCTTTTTATTTCACAGCATGTGCCCATGTTCAACAGTGCATAACTCCTTGCATGTAGCTCCGTTTTGCGCGTGTAATATGTCAAATCGTTCGACTCGTGATGATCTACATTTTGTTAAATTGCACCATGTTCATTAGAGGTCATCTTGATGCCCAAATCTCTATTGCAAGAGGGCTAGTTGCTGTTATCCTCTGGTTCTTATCAGAACTTGGAGATTAGTCATTTTTGTATCATTAAATCTGTGCATCTTATGGGCATGAGCTCTACATGTGTTTTGTTATATGCCATGCCATCTTTCAGTGGTGTATGCCATGTATTTTTGTGATCTCTGTGGTGGCTAGCACAAGCATGCAAAGTAGGCCCCGTAATGTTACTGATTTCAGGGACTTGGTGATTTCTCCAAGTCTTTGTCTGCTGATATTTTGTTGTCATGTAAACTTGATGCTACAGAGAGATCCATGCATATTTTGGAGATGTTCAGTAAGGATGTTTTGTAGATATTGTTGTAATTCATCCATTCCTTCCCTTGTTTGAAATTATGGAGTGCCATAGCATGACTCAATCTTGCTCTACTTTTGCTATAAAATATTTCTGGCAGATTCTTAACATGATATTCATTTTTGCCAAGCTTGTTGTAGTTGATCCATACATGCTATCCTTTTGTTCTTGCCATGGATAGCTTCATAAACATGCCATCTTACTGTAGGTATGCTAGTTTTTGTCATGTATTGCCTTGTAGTGAGCGCATCAAGCTCATAAACATGCCTTCATATTATTGTTTCTGCCATGCTCTGTTTTCTGCTAAGTCTGAAACCTGTTAACGAAACTTGCTATGTTTACATGCTTGCCATCATATCTTCTGGTCCTTTTTGGCTTATGGTCATTAAGGGACTTTTGTCATATGCTTTTAGTAGAACACTGCCATGCCTTGTTTTGACATGTTAACTTCCTGTAGCATGTTGATTTCATGCTCTCAACATTGCTACCTGATGCTGTTTTCTGCCATGTCCAGTAATTTCACCAAGTCTGTGAACCTGTTATCTTTTGCACTTTTGCCATGCTTGTTTGAGCTTGTTAAGTTGTGAACTAGCCGTAGCTCAGTGTTCATATTTTGTCAAGCATCTCCTGTAGATTACTTCCATATGCGTTGTTGCTATGTTGGAGTGATGTAGCATTGTTGTTTGTTGCATTCTAAGTGCTATCATGCTGTTAATTGCAGATTCGTGTCATTCTTGTTTTGCTTGCCATTTTCAAACCGTGCATCCGTTTCCGGTGATCTTTATATCGATTTCGACCGAAATCATCTCATATTTCCAGTGGCATGCTTGGTTTGCCAAGTTACTGCCTTGTTCATCATTTTCCTTCCGGAGCACGCATATGCATCACATATCATATCTCGCATATCATACATGTTTTGCATCATGTTGCTTGTGCATTTCTCGTGATTGATTGTGGTTCCGTTTGCTTGTGTTCTCGTCTTGGGTAGAGCCGGGAGACGAGTTCGTGAACGAGGAACCTGTTGAGTATGCTTACGAGGATCAAGCTTTCGACAACTCTGAGAACCTTGCAGGCAAGATGACCACCCCTCGAAATCACTTCTATCTTTGCTTTGCTAGTTGTTCGCTCTATTGCCATGCCGCGTTACCTATCACTTGCTATATCATGTCTCCCCTTTTGCCATGTCAGCCCCTAACCATCCTTTCCTAGCAAACCGTTGTTTGGCTAAGTTACCGCTTTTGCTCAGCCCTTCTTATAGCGTTGCTAGTTGGAGGTGAAGTTGAAGCTTGTTCCATGTCGGAACATGGATATGTTGGGATATCACACTATCTCTTATTTAATTAATGCATCTATATATATTTGGTAAAGGGTGGAAGGCTCGGCCTTATGCCTGGTGTTTTGTTCCACTCTTGCCGCCCTAGTTACTGATATACCGGGATTATGGTCCTTGAGTTTGCGTTCCTTACGCGGTTGGGTGATTTATGGGACCCCCTTGACAGTTCGCCTTGAATAAAACTCCTCCAGCAAGGCCCAACCTTGTTTTACCATTTGCCACCTAAGCCTTTCCCCCCGGGTTTTCTAGAGCCCGAGGGTCATCTTTATTTTAAACCTCCGGGCCAGTGTTCCTCTGAGTGCTGGTCCAAACTAGAGCCCTTTGCAGCACCACCTTGGGGAAACTCAAGGATTGGTTTTAGTTGTACGGACTGCTCATCCGGTGTGCCCTGAGAACGAGATATGTGCAGCTCCTATCGGGATTTGTCGGCACATTCGGGCGGCTTTGCTGGTCTTGTTTTACCATTGTCGAAATGTCTTGTAAACCGGGATTCCGAGACTGATCGGGTCTTTCCGGGAGAAGGTTTATCCTTCGTTGACCGTGAGAGCTTATGATGGGCTAAGTTGGGACACCCCTGCAGGGTATTATCTTTCGAAAGCCGTGTCCACGGTTATGAGGCAGATGGGAATTTGTTAATGTCCGGTTGTAGAGAACTTGTCACTTGACCCAATTAAAATACATCAACTGTGTGCGTAGCCGTGATGGTCTCTTCTCGGCGGAGTCCAGGAAGTGAACACGGTTTGAGTTATGTATGACGTAAGTAGGAGTTCAGGATCACTTCTTGGTCATTGCTAGATGACGACCGTTCCGTTGCTTCTCTTCTCGCTCTATGTTGTGTATGTTAGCCACCATATATGCTTATTGCCGCTGCAGCTCCACCTCATTACACCATCCTTTCCTATAAGCTTAAATAGTCTTGATCTCGCGGGCGTGAGATTGCTGAGTCCCCGTGACTCACAGATTCTACCAAAACAGTTGCAGGTGCCGACGATGCCAGTGCAGATGATGGAGTCGATCTCAAGTGGGAGTTCGACGAGGAACGTGGTCATTACTATGTGTCTTTTCCTGATGATCAGTAGTGGAGCCCAGTTGGGACGATCGGGGAGCTAGCATTTGGGGTTGTCTTATTTTCATCTGGTTTTTTGACCGTAGTCGGTCTATATGTTTGTATTTTGGATGATGTATGAATTATATTTATGTATTGTGTGAAGTGGCGATTGTAAGCCAACTCTTTATCCCATTCTTGTTCATTACATGGGATTGTGTGAAGATGACCCTTCTTGCGACAAAACCACCATGCGTTTATGCCTCTAAGTCGTGCCTCAACACGTGGGAGATATAGCCGCATCGTGGGCGTTACATCCTCCATGGCGGCCGCCCCCAAGTCGGGGTCGTCCGCATCACTCACAGTTCGGTCCGGCATGTACTGCTGGCCCTGTGCCAGGGCGTCGGCTACCGGCTGGGTCGTGAGGAGCTGCGTCGTGACCGACTGATCAGTCGGCAAAGCAGAACCCAGCAGACAAAGAAAAGACCAAGAGTTAAGAAGATTACCGCAGGTGGCGGGTGTGTGCGGGAATACGGCCGCTTGCCGAACTACCACTCTGACTCCGAGAGTTTGCAGTTTGAGATCTCGTTCACCAGGCGGGCCACCTCCATGGCCGGCATCTCCCTGGTAGACATTCGGCATGGGTCTCGATGCCCGCTCATCCAGCTGATCAGATGAGGCCGGCCTTGAAGAGGGAGAACCCGGCGCTCCACGAAGGCGGTCAGCAAATCGGCGGCTTGGAGGCCCTCTGAATCCGTCATCACCTTGAGCCGGGCGACGGCAGCGGCGGAGGCGGCCGACGGTGTCCTCGGCTTGAAGGCCTAGTTGGTGCGAGGCTCAGTCAGCGGGCCGGCTTCATAGGCCGGCAGGTTGATGAAGTCGATAACCGGGTTGACGTTCTTGACATAAAAGTACGATTTTTGCCACAGCTTGACCGATTGCGTCAAGCTAAGGGATGGGAAGCGGTTCCTAGCACCCGGGCGCCGCACTGCAATAAAGGCTCCGCACTAAGCCGCCTCGTTCTTGGCGGAGGTACCGAGTTTGGTGTAGAAGAATTCCCACAGAGCTCGAGAGTGGGGAGAACACCGAGGTAGCCTTCGCAGAGCGTGACGAAGGCCGACAGCAGCACCACCGCGTTCGGTGTGAGGTGGTGCGGCTGGAGGTGGTAGAATTGAAGGAAGGATCGGAGGAAGCCGCTTGCCGGCAGGCCGAAGCCACGGAAGAAGTGTGACCGAAAGACGACATGCTCACCTTCCTCCGGCGCCGGCGAGATCTCCTTCACCGGCGGAACGCGCGCCTGGACATAGCCCTCGCCAGGCAGCCGCCGCGTGTTGCGGAGGAAGGTGAAGTGGTCATCAATGATGTTCGAACCATCCCAGTCACTGCCCCACTCGCGTGCCATAGAAGCTCGAGGTCGACTAGGCAACGGCGCGGTGGAGAGGCTGGGCTCGGTGACGACGGGCTGCGGCAGCACCTCGACACGATGCGGGGTGCGGCGGCAGCGAAGAAGAAGAAGGGGAAGAAAAATGGCAGAGGGAGAGGAGGGCGCGCGTGCTAGTGCTGCCCCCTCCTCCCCCTACTTATAGCCCTAGGCTGCGAAGCCGAGGGGACGGGGCATGGGCATCGTTGGATTAACTGTGCCCATGACCCCACGACCCCGCATTTATCGCACGGTAACGGCGCGAAATAATTACGCCACGGAATCCAAACCGTCCGCCTCGAATGCACCGGATCCGCGCGCGCACCGAGGCTCGGTAGTGGCGGGCCCCAGCCCGCGGCGACGTCCCGTCGCGCGCGTGGGCTGGTAGGCCGACCCGGTTGGCTGGTGCCGCATGGCACGCATGCATCGGGCGGTGAGCCTGGCACCTGGCTGGCATACCACCCGGCTCCCGCCGCGACATTTCGAAATCATCAGGAGGCCTGCTTAGCCATTGTCGGCTCCTAGCAGTCGGCGCTTCGGAAGACGAACAAAGCAAGAACAATCAAACCACTCGGAGTAGGAAGCTGCTAAGGCTTCTCGCCTTTTCAGCTGCGGCGCCCCACCAGCTTCGGGGACTACAGTCGGAGTAAATGGGCACGGGTAGCCTCATCTGCCCCCATGGCGATTCAAGACATCGGGGCTGGCTGCGCCCCTCACGCCTCGAAGGCGAAGAGCCGCCTTCTCAAGGCTGGCTGGTCCGAGCGGCCGGCTGCTAGAGGGCGGCAGTTCCTCGAAAACCGCCTTGACGTGGGCCGACTCCTACCAGGCGGCCTCTAGAGAGGCCGACTTCCAGGAGACGGCCCCCCTCCGCCCCCTTGAAGTTTGCACCACGTTATGACAACGAGACGGGGCGTGGCTACAATGCAGCCTGTCACCCCTGAATCCAGGGCGGAGCCTGGCTACAGTGCGGCGTACTGGCGGACATCCCCCCCCGGCACGGCGCTGTTGTCACGCGGCCCATGACATCACCGGTTGTCGGTACGGCCCACCCGCGGGAGGGCCCTACCTGTCAGTGAGAAGCCAGAAGGCGGCGAGCCAGGACCAGTCAGCTCGAGGGGAGGCCGAGTCCCAACAGGCGGCCCTCTCCCTCCCTCAAAGTCCGTGTGCCATTAATTAGAAGAGATGGGGAGTGGCTACAGTGATCGCCCGCCAGGCGGCGGTACTGTAGCCATGCTTTCCCTACAAAGCACACATCATCAGTGGCGTCGCCACAGTACTAAACAGCCGGCAGGACCAGCCAGCGGCGGGCACGGCCTATCGGCTAAGTACGAGACAACCAGCATGGCCCACTAGGTGGCGGGCCCCAGCGGCTGGCGGAGAAGCCGGCGACCATAGTCACTGACAGCCGGGTCCTACACCCGGCCAAATTACCTTTGTACCCCTGGGGGGTAGGCCTATATAAACCCCCAGGGCACCCATGCAAAGAGGTTCAGCCTCGTTGAGACCTTAGTTCACCCACACCCACGTATAGAGAGAGGAAGCTAGGGCTAGCCTTGTTCTTCTTCCCCCTCTAGAGAAACAGCTCAAGGAGCAAGCTTGTAGCCACCGTTGTTGCTTGAGTGATCATGCGGAGACCCCGCAGAGCAGGAGTAGGGGTGTTATCTCCTAGGAGAGCCCCGAACCTGGGTAAGATTCGCCGGCGGGCATGTTTGCACCTTATCCCGTTTCCTGGCACCGGCGACGTATTATTAGCCCCCTCCATGATAAGCCATCCCTTGGCATATGTCGCACGAGACCCCCGACAAGGACCAAAAACAGTGAAAACCTGGCCAATCACAATGTTTGGCTATTGGGGTGGCTGCACAACAGGCGGCTGGTAAAGTACAATCGCATCAGGCAGTGAATCATTGTTGTTGGCACTGTCAGGAGCATCAGATTGATGCAAAACCACGGACTCTGAGATTGATCATTCTCATTGGCGGGCTCCACCTGAGCCTCATTGTTTTTAGGAGGAGGATTATCATCAGCAGAAGGCGGCACATCATTCCAACCCATCTCGGGGAACTCGGGCATAACCCAATTCAGGTTATCAAACTACAGCTGGCCAGGGAGCGGATGCGGATTCCCATTAAGTGGCATGGGGTCTTCATCCGCAGGAAGAATATCTGCGAAATCCATCGACAGAACATATACAGGAGTAGTCCAAGATACTTTAGTGGCATCAAAATCATTGTACTCCCTATAGACCACGTCACGAGGGACGAGAGAGGGAGCAGGGAATGAAACGTATGCCAAAGTAAGGACTAAGAGCTGATCAGCTTGGTGCCAAGTATGGAAACGCCCAAAAGTACTAACAGCATCAGCAATATACTCAGTGCGACAGTAATCCAGAGGAACCCCTAGCAACATGACCCAGCCACGATGAAAACCCTGGGTAGCTCTGTAGTTGATGCCTTCATCATGCGGAATAAATCAAACAATCTATTGTTGCCAAGCTTCAACGGAGGGTGATCTATCATAACTTGTCTAGAAGCAGCACTACGGAAGCGGAAAAGTCCAACTCCTTGGATCCATGGCTGAGCATCTAGAACATCTCTCCCAAGTTGATTAACCACAAAGTCACTCACCAGATGGCGGAAGTGTGCAGCTTCAACGGGCAACGGCTCTGGCTCCACAATGCTGATGGCATAAGGTTCATGATGTCTAGCCGGAGCCACAGATGGAGATAAGAAGGATCTTGGCAGACACAGAGGACCACCATCGATTACGTCAAACCCAGGCGACATGTACTCCATCGGATCCACCATGAAGTTCGCCATGACCTCAGGGGATGGTGGCGGCGAAGATGGCGTGGAGGGTGGAGGTGGAGGTGGAGTTGGCGATGGTGGCGATTGTGGTGGAGGGGGTGGCGGAGACGGCGAGGCCGATGGCTGTAATGGCGATGTGAGGGGTGCAGGCGTGGCAAGAACCGCCCTGTACCCTGATACGTCTCCAACATATCTATAAGTTTTGATTGTTCCATGCTATTATATTATATGTTTTGGATGTTTTATATGCATTAATATGCTATTTTATATTATTTTTGGGACTAACATATTAACCTAGAGCCCGGTGTCAGTTTCTGTTTTTTCCTTGTTTTTGAGTTTTAAAGAAAAGGAATATCAAACTGAGTCCAAACGAGCTAAAAATTTACAGTGATTTTTTATGGACCGGAAGAGACCCACAGAGCATCGGAGTTGGGCCAGAAGACTCCCCAGGAAACCACAAGCCTAGGCCCCCCAGGGCGCACCCCCTGGCTTGTGGGCTCCTCGGGAACCCCCCCTGACTTGTTTCCGACGCCAAAAATTCCTATAAATATAGAAACCTCCAGAAAGGAACCTAGATCGAAAGTTCTGACGCTGCAAGCCTTTGTAGCCATGAAAAACCAATTGGGAGCCAGTTTTGGCACCCTGCCGGAGGGGGAAACCATCACTGGAGGCCATCTTTATCATCCCGGCGGCCACCATGACGAGGAGGGAGTAGTTCACCCTCGGGGTTGAGGGTATGTATCAGTAGCTATGTGTTTGATCTCTCTCTCGTGTTCTTGATTCGGCACGATCTTGATCTACCGTGAGCTTTGTTATTATAGTTGGATCACATGGTGTTTCTCCCTCTCTATCTTCTCTTGTGATGAATTGAGTTTTACCTTTGAGGTTTCACTATTATCAGATTGAATACTATTATGGATTTGAGAACACTTGATGTATGTCTTGTGTGGGATGCCCGTGGTGACAATGGGGTGTTCTATTGATTCACTTGATGTATGTTTTGGCACTCAACTCACGGATTCCTGAGGTGACATTGGGGTAATATATGCATAGGGGTTGATGCATGTTTTTGTCCTTGTTTCTCTGGTAGAAATCTTGGGGCACTCTTTGAGGTTCTTTGTGTTGGATTGAATATTATAAATCTGAAGTTGTTTGATGCATATCGTATAATTGACCCACGGATACTTGTGGCGACATTGGAGTATTTTGGTGACATTAGGGTTGATTGATGTGTATCATATGGTTTTATTTTACTACGAACTCTAGGGCTGTTTGTGACACTTATAGGAATAGCTCAATGGATTGATCGGAAAGAATAACTTTGAGGAGGTTTCATACCCTACAAGCAATTTCATCTTATGTTCTTTGCGAGAGGAACTTTGGAGTGACTCTTTGTCGCACGTTGAGGGATTGCCATATGATTTAATTATGTTATCATTGTTGAGAGACTTTGCACTAGTGAAAGTATTAACCCTAGGCCTTGTTTTCAAGCATTGCAATACCATTTTTGCTCACTTTTGTTACTAGTTACCTCGCTGTTTTTATATTTTCAGATTACAAAAACCTATATCTACTATCCGTATTACACTTGTATCACCATCTCTTCGCCAAACTAACGCACCTATACAATTTACCATTATATTGGGTGTGTTGGGGACACAAGAGACTCTTTGTTATTTGGTTGCAGGGTTGTTTGAGAGAGACCACCTTCATCCTACGCTCCAAAGGATTGATAAACCTTAGGTCATCCATTTGAGGGAAAATTTCTATTATCCTACAAAACTCTGCGCTTGGAGGTCCATCTATGGACTGGTGCAAGCATCTCGGAGTTGGAATATAAGCTTTGATGAAGTGATCAAAGCATATCGTTTTATACAGAATTATAGTGAAGCCTGTATTTACAAGAAAGTGAGTGGGAGCTCTGTAGCATTTCTAATATTATATGTGGATGAGATATTGTTGATTGGAAATGATATAGAATTTCTGGAAAGCATAAAAGGATATCTGAATAATAACTTTTCAATGAAAGACCTCGGTGAAGCTGCTTAGATATTAGGCATCAAGATCTATAGAGATAAATTAAGACGCTTGATAAGATTTTCAATGAGTACATACCTTGACAAGATTTTGAAGGAGTTTAAAATGGATCAGTTAAAGAAGGAGTTCTATCCTGTATTGCAAGGTGTAAAGTTGAGTAAGACTCAAAGCCCGAGCACAACAGAAGATAGAGAGAGAATGAAAGGAATTCCCTATGCCTCAGCCATAGGTTCTATAAAGTATGCCATGCTGTGTACCAGACCTACTGTGTGCCTTGCCATGAGTTTGGCAAGGGGTGATACGTCTCCATCGTATCTATAATTTCTGATTGTTCCATGCCAATATTATTCAACTTTTACATACTTTTGGCAACAATTTATATAATTTACTTGGACTAACCTATTGATCCACTGCCTAGTGCCAGTTCCTGTTTGTTGCATGTTTTTGTTTCATAGAAAATCCATATCAAACGAAGTCCAAACATGATAAAAATTTATGGAGAATTATTTTGGAATATATGTGATTTTTGGGACTTGGAATGACCGCAAACGGGGGCCCACAGTGACCACAACCCACCGGGGGGCGCCAAGGGGTGCCCGGCGCGCCCAGGTGTCTTATGCCCACCTCAAACGTCGGTTGGGGCCCTTCTTCTGGCACAAGAAAGCTAATTTATGGGGGAAAATTGTGTTAAAATTTCAGCGCAATCGAAGTTATGGATCTTCGGGAATTTAAGAAACGGTGAAGGGCCAAATCTGGGGAACGCGAAACAAAAGGGAAGAGAGAGAGACAAATCCAATCTCGGAGGGGCTCCCGCCCCTCCGCCGCCATGGAGGCCATGGACCAAAGGGGGAACTCTCCCCCCATTTAGGGGGAGGCCAAGGAAGAAGAAGGAGGGGGGCTCTCTCCCCCTCTCTCCCGGTGGCGCTGGAGTGCCGCCGGGGCAAGGATCGAGATGGCGATCTACATCAACAATCTTGCTACCGTCAACACCAACTCTCTCCCCCTCTATGCAGCGGTGTAACACCCCTTCTCCGCGCTGTAATCTCTACTTAAACATGGTGCTCAACTTCATATATTATTTCCCAATGATATGCGGCTAGCCTACGATGTTTGAGTAGATCCATTTTGTCCTGTGGGTTAATCGTGATCTTGGTTGGTATGATTGTATATTTTATTTATGGTGTTGTACTACGGTGTCCTCCGTCTCGCGCAAACATGAGGGATCCGGATGTAGGGTGTTGCAATATGTTCATGATTCGCTTATGGTGGGTTGCGAGAGTGACAGAAGCTTAAACCCAAGTAGGTGGGTTGTTGCGTATGGGATAAACAGGACTTGATACTTAATGCTATGGTTGGGTTTCACGACCTCAACGATCTTTAGTAGTTGCGGATGCTTGCTAGAGTTCCAATCAAAAGTGCATACGACCCAAGTAGAGAAAGTATGTTAGCTCATGCCTCTCCCTCGTATAGAACTACAAGAATGATTACCGGTACTTGTTATCGATTGCCTAGGGACAAATGACTTTCTTTTTGACAAAAGTTATCCACTTTTATTATCTTGCAATTTATCCTTAGTTTTATTCTCGCAAAGTGCTCGTAGTTTTATTCTTGCAAAATAGTTTCATACTTGTTCTAGGTAAAGCAAACATTAAAGTGTGCTTAGAGTTGTATCGGTGGTCGATAGAACTTGAGGGAATATTTGTTCTACCTTTAGCTCCTCATTGGGTTCGACACTCTTATTTATCGAAGAAGGCTACAAAAGATCCCCTACACTTGTGGGTTATCAAGGGGGTACAATGGTGATCCAGGAGTAGATCACTGGAGCGGTCACAAATTATCCTTAGGTACCTTAAAGAGGACTAAGGAAATGTTTCTCGGTTATGGAGGTGATAAAGAGTTCGTCGTAAAGAGTTACGTCGACCCAAGCTTTGACACCGATCTGGATGACTCTGAGTCTCGATCTGGATACATATTGAAAGTGGTAGCAATTAGCTAGAGTAGCTCCATGTAGAGCATTGTAGACATAGAAATTTGCAAAATACTTACGGATCTAAATATGACAGGGCCGTTGACTAAACTTCTCTCACAAGCAAAACATGATCATGCCTTAGTACTCTTTGGGTGTTAATCACATGGCGATGTGAACTAGATTATTGACTCTAGTAAACTCTTTGGGTGTTGGTCACATGGCGATGTGAACTATGGGTGTTAAATCGCATGGTGATATGAACTAGATTATTGACTCTAGTGCAAGTGAGAGACTAAAGGAAATATGCCCTAGAGGCAATAATAAAGTTGTTATTTTATATTTCCATATTCATGATAAAGGTTTACTATTCATGCAAGAACTGTATTGATCGGAAACCTAAATACATGTGTGAATACATAAACAAATATTGTGTCCCTCGTGAGCCTCTACTAGACTAGTTCGTTGATCAAAGATGGTTAAGGTTTCCTAACCATGGACATATGTTGTCATTTGATATGTCTCCAACGTATCTATAATTTATGAAGTATTCATGCTATTATATATTCTGTTTTGGATGTTTAATGGGCTTTATTATACACTTTTATATTATTTTTGGGACTAACCTATTAACCGGAGGCCCAGCCCAAATTGTTGTTTTCTTGCCTATTTCAGTGTTTCAAAGAAAAGGAATATCAAACGGAGTCCAAACGGAATGAAACCTTCGGGAGAGTTATTTTTGGAACGGAAGCAATCCAGGAGACTAGGAGTAGACGTCGCGTCCTACCCCCCTGGGCGCACCCCCCACCCTTGTAGGCCCCTTGTGGCTCCCATGACCGACTTCTTTCGCCTATATATATCCATATACCCTAAAAACATCGGGGAACACAATAGATCGGGAGTTCCGCCGCCGCAAGCTTCTGTAGCCACCAAAAACCAATCGGGGCCCTGTTCCGGCACCCTGCCGGAGGGGGGAACCTTCACCGGTGGCCATCTTCATCATCCCGGCGCTCTCCATGACGAGGAGGGAGTAGTTCACCCTCGGGGCTGAGGGTATGTACCAGTAGCTATGTGTTTGATCTCTCTCTCTCATGTTCTTGAGATGGTACGATCTTGATGTACCGCGAGCTTTGCTATTATAGTTGGATCTTATGATGTTTGTCCCCCTCAACTCTCTTGTAATGGATTGAGTTTTCCCTTTGAAGTTATCTTATCGGATTGAGTCTTTAAGGATTTGAGAACACTTGATGTATGTCTTGCATGTGCTTATCTGTGGTGACAATGGGATATCACGTGATCTACTTGATGTATGTTTTGGTGATCAACTTGCGGGTTCAGTGACCTTGTGAACTTATGCATAGGGGTTGGCACACGTTTTCGTCTTGACTCTCCGGTAGAAACTTTGGGGCACTCTTTGAAGTTTTTTGTGTTGGTTGAATAGATGAATCTGAGATTGTGTGATGCATATCGTATAATCATACCCACGGATACTTGAGGTGACATTGGAGTATCTAGGTGACATTAGGGTTTTGGTTGATATGTGTCTTAAGGTGTTATTCTAGTACGAACTCTTGAATAAATCGATCGGAAAGAATAACTTTGAGGTGGTTTCGTACCCTACCATAATCTCTTCGTTTGTTCTCCGCTATTAGTGACTTTGGAGTAACTCTTTGTTGCATGTTGAGGGATAGTTATATGATCCAATTATGTTATTATTGTTGAGAGAACTTGCACTAGTGAAAGTATGAACCTTGGGCCTTGTTTCAACGCATTGCAATTCCGTTTACGCTCACTTTTATCATTAGTTACCTTGATGTTTTTATATTTTTAGAGACAAAAAGCTATATCTACCATCCATATTGCACTTGTATCACCATCTCTTCGCCGAACTAGTGCACCTATACAATTTACCATTGTATTGGGTGTGTTGGGGACACAAGAGACTCTTTGTTATTTGGTTGCAGGGTTGCTTGAGAGAGACCATCTTCATCCTACGCCTCCCACGGATTGATAAACCTTAGGTCATCCACTTGAGTGAAATTTGCTACTGTCCTACAAACCTCTGCACTTGGAGGCCCAACAACGTCTACAAGAAGAAGGTTGCGTAGTAGACATCATCATTTGATAACGGGATCACATCATTAGGAGAATGATGTAATGGACAAGACCCATATGTTAGCTTAGCAAATTGATCGTTCAGTTTATTGCTATTGCTTTCTTCATGTCAAATACATATTCCTTCGACAATGAGATTATGCAACTCCCGGATACCGGAGGAATGCCTTGTGTGCTATCTAACATCACAACGTAACTGGGTGATTATAAAGATGCTCTACAGGTATCTCCGAAGGTGTTTGTTGAGTTGGCATAGATCGAGATTAGGATTTGTCACTCCGAGTATCGGAGAGGTATCTCTAGGCCCTCTCGGTAATACACATCATAAGAAGCCTTGCAAGCAAAGTGACTAATGAGTTAGTTGCAAGATGATGTATTACGGAACGAGTAAAGAGACTTGCTGGTAACGAGATTGAACTAGGTATGAAGATACCGATGATCGAATCTCGGGCACGTAACATACCGACAAACAAAGGGAATAACGTATGTTGTCATAATGGTTCGACCGATAAAGATCTCTGTAGAATATGTAGGATCCAATATGGGCATCCAGGTTCTGCTATTGGTTATTGACCGGAGAGGTGTCTTGGTCATGTCTACATAGTTCTCGAACCCGTAGGGTCCGCACGTTTAACGTTCATTGATGATATAGTATTATATGAGTTATGTGATTTGGTGACCGAATGTTGTTCGGAGTCCCGGATGATATCACGGACATGACAAGGAGTCTCGAAATGGTCGAGAGGTAAAGATTGATATATAGGACGATGGTATTCGGACACCGGAACCGTTCCGGAATGTATCGGGTATTTATCGGAGTACCGGAGGGGTTACCGGACAACCCCGGGAGAATATATGGGCCATGAATGGGGAGCACACCAGCCCACAAGGGGTGCCCCCCCCCATGGCAGGAGGTCAATTGGGAGAAGGAAAAGAGGGGGTTGCCCCCCTTCCTTCTCTCTTCCCCCTTCCCTTTTTCTCTCCGGTGTATTATGGAAGGGAGGGGCGCCACTTAGGGAAACCCCAAGTAGGATTCGGATCCTACTTGGGGCGCACCCTGTCTGCCTCCCCTCTCCCTCCTGCCCATATATATATATGTGGGGGGCGCCCTAGCACACCCTATACAATTGCCTAGCCGTGTGCGGCGCCCCCTCCACCGTTTACACCCTCCTGCGAGGATCACTTCACCATCACCGTCACCACGCCGTCGTGCTGACGGAACTCATCTACTACCTCGACGTCTTGCTGGATCAAGAAGGCGAGGGACATCACCGAGCTGAACGTGTGCAGAACGCGGAGGTGCCGTGTGTCCGGTACTTGATCGGTTGAAGCGCGAAGAAGTTCGACTACATCAACCGCGTCGAGAAACGCTTCCGCTTACGGTCTACGAGGGTACATAAACACACTCTCCCCCTCGTTGCTATGCATCTCCATGGATAGATCATTGCGTGTGCGTAGAATTTTTTTTGTTTTCCATGCAACGTTTCCCAACAAGTTGCTATCTATGATGATTATTGTGATGACATGTATACTATAAAGAGTAATGATATCCATGAAACTTGTCATCATGATTTTAATTTTCAATTGGATTATGCCTCCCATGATAGTTATTTTGTTGAATTTGCTCCCACTATTACGAATGAGAAGAATTTTGCTTATGTGGCGAGTAGTAAAATTTATATGCTTGTGGATCATGAAATGAATGATTTATGGGATAATTATATTCTTGAATTCATTCATGATGCTACTGAAAATTATTATGAGAGAGGAACATAGGGTTTTACATATTGCAATAATATCAAGTTTCATCTCTATGTGTTGAGAATATTGAAGTTTTGCTTGTTTTTCCCTGCTAGTTGATTCTCGTTCCCATAAATTGTTTGCTCACAAAATCCCTATGCATAGGAAGTGGGTTAGACTTAAATGTGGTTGTCATATTCTTCATGATGCTCTGTTTGTGTTTCAATTCTTATCATTTATGTGAGCATCATTGAAATCATCATGCCTAGCTAAAAAGGCACTAAAGAAAAGCGCTTGTTGGAAGTCAACCCAATATTCATACCTACTGTTTTTGGTGTGTTCACATGATTATGCTACTGTAGTAATCATGTCTTACAGCTTTTGTTTCAATAAAGTGCCAACTAAGACCTTTGGGATGGTCTATGGTGATAATTGATTGGATCTTGCTGATAAACAAAAACTTTTACGCTCATTGCTAGAATTTTAGAAATTCACAAAAGCGTGATTTTGATCTCAATTTTTTACACAATATTGATATACAAATTTCCTAGATTGTTCTAATTTTTCAGAATTTTTGGAGTTACAGAAGTATATGAAGTTTCCAGATTACAACAGACTGTTCTATTTTTGACAGATTCTGTTTTCATTGTGTTGTTTGCTTATTTTGATGAATCTATGGGTAGTATCGGAGGGTATGAACCATGCAGAAGTTGGAATACGGTAGATATAACACCAATATAAATTCAAAATGAGTTCACAACAGTACCAAAGTGGTGATTTGCTTTATTATACTAACGGAGCTTACGAGTTTTCTGTTGAGTTTTGTGTTGTGAATTTTTCAAGTTTTGGGTAAAGATTTGATGGACTACAGAATAAGAAATGGCAAGAGCCTAAGCTTCGGGATGCCCAAGGCACCCCAAGGTAATATTCAAGTACAACCAAGCATCTAAGCTTGGGGATGCCCCGGATGGCATCCCCTCTTTTGTCTTCAATCCATCGGTAAATTTACTTGAGGCTATATTTTTATTCACCACATGATATGTGTTTTGCTTGGAGCATCTAGTATGATATGAGTCTTCTCTTTTCAGTTTGCTACAGTCATCCTTGTTGTACACACCTTTTGAGAGGGACACACATTAATCGTGAATTTATTAGAATACCATATGTGCTTCAGTTATATCTTTTGAGCTACGTAGTTGCTCTACTGCTTCACATATAACTTTTTAGAGCACGGCGGTGGTTTTATTTTGAAGAAATTGATGAACTCTCATGCTTAACTTATATTATTTTGGGAGTCTTAAAACAACATGGTAATTTGCTTAGGTTATGAATTTAGTCCTAATATGATGGGCATCCAAGAGGGATATAGTAAAAACTTTCATATAAAGAGCATTGAATACTATGAGAAGTTTGATTCCTTGCATATTGTTTTGAGATATGAAGATGGTGATATTAGAGTCATGCTAGTGAGTAATTGTGGATTGGTATAAATACTTGTGTTAAAGATAGTGATTCCTGTAGCATGCACGTATGGTGAACCGTTATGTGATGAAGTCGGAGCATGATTTATTTTTTGATTGTCTTCCTTATGAGTGGCGGTCAGGGACGAGCGATGGTCTTATCCTACCAATCTATCCCCCTAGGAGCATCCATGTAGCACTTTATTTTGATATGTAATAAATTTTTGCAATAAGTATGTGAGTTCTTTATGACTAATGTTCAGTCCATGGATTATACGCGATGTCACCCTTCCACCGTTGCTAGCCTCTCTAGTACCGCGCAACTTTCGCCGGTGCATTAAACCCACCATATACCCTTCCTCAAAATAGCCACCGTAACTAATTATTATGGCATTTCCATAGCCATTTCGAGATATATTTCCATGCAACTTCCACCATTCCGTTTATTATGACACATACCATCATTGTCATATTGCTTTGCATGATAATGTAGTTGGCATAATATTTGTGGCTTGGCCACCGTTCATATTTTTTATACATGTCACTCTTGATCATTGCACATCCCGGTACACCGCCGGAGGCATTCATATAGATTCATATCTTTGCTCTAGCATCGAGTTGTAATTCTTGAGTTGTAAGCAAAATAAAAGTGTGATGATCTTCATTATTAGAGCATTGTCCCGTGTGAGGAAAGGATGATGGAGGCTATGATTCTCCCATGAGTAGAGATGAGACTCCAGACTTACAAAAAAAGAGGCCAAAGAGCCCCAAAAAAAGAGAGGCCAAAGAGCCCAAACAAAAAAAAGAGAAAAAAATGAGATAAAAAGAGAGAAGGGACAAAGTTACTATCCTTTTACCACACTTGTGCTTCAAAGTAGCACCATGTTCTTCATGATAGAGAGTCTCCTATTTTGTCACTTTCATATACTAGTGGGAATTTTTCATTATAGAACTTGTCTTGTATATTCCAATGATGGGCTTCCTCAAATTGCCCTAGGTCTTCATGAGCAAGCAAGTTGGATGAACACCCACTTAGTTTTGTTTTGAGCTTTCATACACTTATAGCTCTAGTGCACCCGTTGCATGGAAATCCCTACTCACTTGCATCGATATCAATTGGGCCTCTCCATAGCCCATTAATTTACCTAGTTGATGTGAGACTTTCTCCTTTTTGTCTTCTCCTCACAACCTCCACCATATTCTATTCCACCTATAGTGCTATATCCATGGCTCACGCTCATGTATTGCGTGAAAGTTGAAAAAGCTTGAGAACTTTAAAAGTATGAAACAATTGCTTGGCTTGTCATCGGGGGTTGTGCATGAGAAATATTTTGTGTGATGAAGATAGAGCATATACAGACTATATGATTTTGTAGGGATAACTTTCCTTGGCCATGTTATTTTGAGAAGACATGATTGCTTTATTAGTATGCTTGAAGTATTATTGTTTTTATGTCAATAATAAACTTTTGTTTTGAATCTTATGGATCTGAATATTCTTGGCACAATAAAGAAGATTACATGGGTAAATATGTTAGGTAGCATTCCACATCAAAATTTCTGTTTTTATCATTTACCTACTCGAGGACGAGCAGGAATTAAGCTTGGGGATGCTTGATACGTCTCCAACGTATCTTTAATTTTTTATTGTTCCATGCTATTATATTATTTGTTTTGGATGTTTTATATGCATTAATATGCTATTTTATATTATTTTTTGGACTAACCTATTAACATAGAGCCCAGTGACAGTTTCTGTTTTTCCTTGTTTTTGAGTTTTACAGAAAAAGAATATCAAACAGAGTCCAAACGAGCTGAAAATTTACGGTGATTTTTTATGGACCAGAAGAGACCCACGGAGCATTAGAGTTCACTACAAGAAATATGTCAACTTGTGACCCTCACTATTGGTCCCTAAAAGGTCATTGATTTTCATTTGCGACCTTTTTTTGACCAAAAACAGAAGGTCAAAAGCTGGCAGTCGTAAACTGAAATTAGCGACCTTCTCTGTGAGAAGGTCGTAGACGTTTACGACCAAAACAGAAGGTCGTTGAACCCATGACATTTTGTTTTGGTCACTGGCTGTCTGCCCAGGCCACGTCGGATCCGACGTGGCAATCGGACGTGGCAAAATTGCGACCAATTGAAAAGGTCAAAAATTAGAATCGGCCCGGTCCAATTGGGTGTTTATATGGGCCGAGCCCATTAATTCAGCCCATTTATATAAAAAAATCTGCCAATTTTTGTTAGCTACTTGGGCCTGGACCAACAATTCGGCCTTTTATTTATTTCTGGGCCGTGGCCTTTTAACATTGTTTGGGCCATTATATTTTGAAGCTGGTCCCACCAATCAGATGGGTCCCACTTGTCATCATCTCACACATTGGGCCCACTTGACAGAAATTTCAAAACTGCTCAGATTATTTTCATAAAGTTGGTCCCACGAGTCAGGTTTCCATTCCACACGTTTTCAAATCACATACATAATCAATATTTCAGACCGAAGAGTACAAATGTAGTTCATCAAATAACGCTAAGCCTACTACAATCTGTACATAGTCTATTACAACCCCAATATGCCTAATGTTACAATATTACAATATTACAGTCTATTATAGTCAAACATAAGAGACAACTCTTTGCTGAGTAGGGCTATACTATACGGCTTCAAACTTCAAATTTCATAGACCTGGAGCTCCTGTAAAAGAGTGAACACATAGGCTACCAGCATTAGAGTCGCTATTATTCCTGGACAATCGAAAAATTATATATTGAAAGAGATCTCATAGAAATGTAGATTTATGGACCAAATATATATAAAGAAACAGGTTCAGCCAACTTCAAAGACCTAGATGTTTGTGATGCATCTTCACAGAACCACAAGAACACTATATATAGTATAATATGATTCCAGGAGCCAAAAGAGCATCAATCAGGAGACCAAAAGAGCATCAATCAGTAGCAGGTATATAGCTAGCAAACTACTACTAGACATCATTGACACTTGAACCATAGCATGTCCAGCAAGGAAACAAAAAATGGGACATCCAATGGATAACATGTCCAGCAAGTACTAATTCTGGATAACATGTCCACGAAGGCCATCCAATGGTTTCAGCCACATCCTAATAAACCAGCGGCACTCTAATACTACTAATTACCAGCAGCTAATCAAATAGCCAAATGAAGCACCAGCACTTGATCATCAACACAACAGTCGGCAAGGACTCAACCACGGTGCAAAAAGCATCGAAATCCTAACTAACCCATGAAACAGAGCATGGTTGTAGCATAGCAAAGGGAGGAGCTCACAGTGGTGGTTTGTGCAGCCGATGTCGAACAGCCTCCGTTTGTCGCTTGCGAGCACCATACACCTTGGTTGGCCATGAAGCCCTTGTCCTCTGCTGCACGGATGATATCCAAAGCATCGCTGTTGCATATGGATAGGAGGAGTCAGAAATTTTGAGGTCAAATCGAAAAGGGAATAGCATATAGTTTGCAAGTGCATGAGGAAGGAAAGCAATGCAAAAGTATCACTTCGAGGTGTAGAATCCTAACCACAAGAGCATCAATCAGCAGCAGGCATATATATATATATAGCTAGCAATAATACCATGTACTCTCTTGTAAAGAAATATAAGAGAATTTAGATCACTCAAGTAGTGATCTAAACGGTCTTATATTTCTTTACGACGGGAGTAGTCAACAGCAGCATCAGCACTTGTACCATGACATGTCCAGCAAGGAAACAAAAAATGGGAAAAATAATTTATTCTAGACTAGATACCAACTGAACTAGCCAGAGGCCATCCAACGGATTAAGGAACGTTCATACTAAACCTACAAATTCTAATTACGTGCAACAAATCAGTAGCATAGGCAGACTATGCCGACTGAAAATCAAACTCCAGCCACATTGCTCTGTGTTCCTACACTAAACTGGTAACCACAGAAATCAAATGGGCTAAACAGCGAGTCAGAGCCCTCTTTCTAGAGTAGAGACTCCACTCTTACCTCCACATCACACTCCTAATGCTACTGATGCAAAACTACTCTTAATGGACTGCTACAGCTATACTGCAAGAAGTTATAGCTATACTCCATGTACTGCTCTCCAGGAGTACTCCAGTTCATCTTTTAAAAAATGTTCAAGGACTGACTATAAAAGGAATGCAAAAAGAGATGCAGTACCCAGCTGTACTCCAGTGGAGAGCATCAGCCCAAAAGAAAACAAAGATAATGGCTGAAAAAATTACTCCAGTTTATACTCCTCTTTTAGCAGTACAGATTATAGCTAATGCAACATCATGGGAGCTGATGTACAGATCCAGCGAAGGGTTTCTTCCACTCATTGCCCAAGTGGCTCTTCTTGTATGCCTTGTTAGCCCACCTCTGGTTCCTGCGGTGGGTCTTGAGCTTGCGCCCAGCTCCCATACCATGTGTCTTACTGTAATAAGAATCCATCCATACTTACATTAATTAAAAAGATCTCAAAAGTTGTGTAGATGTGTATAAGAGCATGTCACTGAGCTGAGCTGATGAATACTGCATGTATACACAAATGTTCCAAGCATTTCACCTCGAATACTAAACTAGAAACTAGTTAGCATATTATAATCATGTTATTGCAATCACAACAAAGAGGTGGATATATTCTAAACATGGCAACCATACAGAGCATCATGAAAACCGAGGTAGATATTATCTAGCTACCTACACTAAGAACAGGCAAACTGCGCCAGCCTAGAGGCTAAAAAGGAAGACGTCCTGTATGCTACCATGCATAACTTCCATGGCCCAATCATCTAGACAATGGAATACAGATACCACGGCAGCAATGAATTCATGTCGCTCCACACATCATAGTGCTACAAGCAAGCAAGCAAGCAAACATGCAAATACAAGTAGTAGTATTGGTTGTCTAGTGAATGGGATATAGGATTCTCCTCAAATAAAATAGACAAGGTTTTCTTCTTCTTTTTTCTAGTTAATGACAAGCAGTCATCAATAAAGCAAGCAACATCACATTGGTACAACAGCTAGCATCGTTCAGCATATAACACCTACTAATTTTATTTTATTTGTTTGCATCGAGTCAGCACCTAATAGATGGGATGGAAATGCATCTTCTGTATTAGTTGTGGAGCATGCGTGTATTATTAGCAACGAAAGCACTGGTATTTTTCATCAGCGCAAGGCGAGGCGAAGAACAGCTCCTCGCTACGTGCACAAGAGCTTGATGATCCTCCTACCCCACATCCACTTCAGCAGGATCTTCATGTGGGTCTTGCTGTTCAGGCCGTCCATCGCAGCATCCTGTCGCCATGGTCAGATATTTTTCATCAGCGCAAAGCATATAAGCACTGGTATTACATGATCCCCAAATCATAAGTTCTTGATTAGATATAAACAGTAGTACTGAATGTTAGATATAAAAAGTAGTATTGCCTGAGCTCAATTTTTTTGCAAGGACAAGCATGTCCTAAACCGCCACGGCGCCACTGTGAGATCGTTCAAGTACTAGATGCCAGAATGTAAGAATGGATAAAACAGAACATGAATGTTCTCAAGTGCCATGAATTGAGCAAGCAGGTAGTCAGACTAACTGCATGTCCGGAACATATTCAGACTAACTGCATGTCCATAAGGACGGGCCATTCCCAAGCATTTCAAGACACCAGCAGAAACTTGGATGCTATCTATCCATACTAGTATAGAATGATACGAGGCCAGTAGAAACTGTTTGCTACCGACAAGCTCACCAAGGTGCACAGTTGTTCAGAAAGGAAGCACATTTGACTAAAGTACCATATTTCAGAGTTTGTAATAGCATCATGAACAGCACCTGTAAATTACTAAATGTTACCATACTGAATGCTATCTAGAAAGATAGATACGATGCAGGCGGTGTCCATTACCGACGATCTTGCCGAGGTGCATGGAGATGGAGTTGAGCTGGGCCTTGTTCTCGTAGAGGTGGTTGACCGCCTTCGTGGACTGCACCAGCTCCTTGGCCAGCGCCTTCAGGAACAAGCATCACCAGCAGAGGAAACCAAATCAGTAAATTATCCCAAATGGATCCATGGCGTAGAGTATATATGTAGGTAGGTACCTTGGCGGCGTCCCGGATGGCCTTCTCCACCTTCTTCTCCTCCTTCTGCACGTCTGTGCACCGGCCCCAAAACCAAAAATCAGCAACCAGTTGAAGGCCTAGAGCCCTTGATTGGATCGAATCGGGGAGGGAGGGGAGGGGAACCTCGGATCTAGCGCTCGATGTTGCGGCCCTCGTTGCGGAGGCGGCGCTGCCACTCACGCAGCTGCTGCTGCGGTGTCGGCTTCGGCTTCAGGAGGCTCTTCACCACCTCCATCGGCGCTCCGCTCCGATCCACGCGGTGGCGGCAGCGGGTGGTGGTGCTCTGGTAGGATCGATCGGAGGCAGAAGCAGTGGGGAAGGAGGAGAAGGAGTTGCTGCTGTGTGCGGAGGTGGAAGGGGAAGCCCCTAGCCTGGTCGAGGAGGCTGTGTGCGGAGGCGTGGTGGACGCCGACACGGAGGAATTTGGAGAGGAGCGCGGGCGGGAGTAGCAGGTCGAGGAGGACGATGAGGAGCCCGATGAGGAGCAGGTCGGGGCGGCGGCGCGTCGAGATCCAGAGGGAGGGAGTGGGGTGGGGGCGGCGGCGCATCGAGATCCAGAGGGAGGGAGTGGGGTTGGGGGCGG
>NC_057808.1:342341408-342363641 GCF_018294505.1 Triticum aestivum | reverse complement strand
GGATCTAGAAGGAGGAGTGGTGTGCGGCGGCGGTGGATCCAGAGGGAGGGAGAGGGTGAGAGCGCTAGGGTTCGCTGCGCGTGGAGAGAGAGGAGTGGTGTGCGGTGGGTTTTTTTGAGGGGTAGCTCGCGGTGGGTGGGTGAGAGGGTGAGCTGCGGGCCGTTGGATCCCGAAGCATCCGACGGTGATTTATCCGCGATCCGCGTGAGAGGCCCCTGTACCAATCAGAACGCAGTATACAGATATGATATTTTGACCATTTAAATTGGTCGTAATCGACTAAAAGTAAGGTGCTAAATCATGTTAGCTATTTTATTATGACCTGAAAAATTGAAAAAAAAACTTCTCATTATGTCAGCAAATTTGACTAGAGTTTTAAGGAATAATCACAAATTGAAATAAGACAAATATTTTTTAAAAAAGTTATGAGAAATTAGTTCTTTTAAATCATTTTTTTTTGTTTTTCGAGTGTCCAAAATGAGTTCTTTTGTGAAGGACATATAATATATTTGTTGCAAAATTGGACCAAATCAATTTTCTAAAATACTAGGACATATTTAATGCACAATGAACTGCAGCTGCCTCATAGTTTGCTCTTTATTTTTTTCCAAAAATCATTTCTAGGTACATAAGTATCTATTTAATCATAGAAACACCAAAACATCCAAGATTCAACCACTAGCTAGGAACGGTCAAGCCCGCCGTTTTGACCGCATTTTGAAACGGGCATAAAAAATTCAAAAAAAAATCAAAAAATTGGAAAACCTTCGCATTGTGTCATTATATGTGGCCAAGTTCCCAGGAAAAATAATAAACTTGTAATACGGCAGTTATTTAAAAAAGTGTTCTCAGAAACGAGCTATCACGTGTGGAGATCAATGGCTTTCAAGCCAAATGATCAATCTTATGGCCACATTCATGGCATAGTTTGTTTAAATAATCTCATATTGTGCACAAGGGTGCATATTGGAATGGCAAACAATGTTGCCTAAGGAAGTTTTCATTTTCTTTGGATGAAAAAACCATTTTCCATTTTTCGAGTGCCCAAAAGGAGGTTTTTTTGTGAATGACTTCCCAAATAATTGTTGCAAAATTGGACCAAATCCTTTTTCTAAAATACTAGGCCATATTTAATGCACAATTGACCAAATGGTTGGGTGTAAAAAGTTTTGATCCACCTCTCGTGAAAAAGACAAATTTCCGCCGATTTAGTTGGAAGCAGGTCAAATTTGAACTGGAGCTGCCTTGTAGTTTGCTCTTTATTTTTTCCAAAAATCATTTCTAGGTACATAAGTATCTATTTTATCAGAGAAACACCAAAAAAATTCCAAGATTCAACCACTAGCTAGGAACCGTCATTCCCGCCGTTTTGACCGCATTTTGAAACGGGCATAAAAAATTCAAAAATAATCAAACAATTGGGAAACCTTCGCATTGTGTCATTATATGTGGCCAAGTTCCCAGGAAAAATAACAAACTTGTAATACGGCAATTATTTTAAAAAAGTGTTCTCACAAACGAGCTATCACGTGTGGAGATCAATGGCTTTCAAGCCAAATGATCAATCTTATGGCCACATTCATGGCATAGTTTGTTTAAATGATCTCATATTGTGCACAAGGGTGCATATTGGAATGGCAAACAATGTTGCCTAAGGAAGTTTCCATTTTCTTTGGACGAAAAAACCATTTTCCATTTTTGAGTGCCTAAAAGGAGGTTTTTTTGTGACGGACCTCCCAAATAATTGTTGAAAAATTGGACCAAATCAATTTTCTAAAATACTGGACATATTTAATGCACAATTGACAAAATGGTTGGGTGTAAAAAGTTTTGATCCACCTCTCATGAAAAAGACAAATTTCCGCCGATTCAGTTGGAAGCGGGTCAAATTTGAATTGTAGCTGCCTTGTAGTTTGCTCTTTATTTTTTCCAACAATCATTTCTAGGTACATAAGTATCTATTTTATCAGAGAAACACCAAAAAAATTCCAAGATTCAACCAATAGCTAGGAACAGTCATTCCCGCCGTTTTGACCGCATTTTGAAACGGGCATAAAAATTCAAAAAAATCAAAAAATTGGGAAACCTTCGCATTGTGTCATTATATGTGGCCAAGTTCCCAGGAAAAATAACAAACTTGTAATACGGCAATTATTTTAAAAAAGTGTTCTCACAAACGAGCTATCACGTGTGGAGATCAATGGCTTTCAAGCCAAATGATCAATCTTATGGCCACATTCATGGCATAGTTTGTTTAAATGATCTCATATTGTGCACAAGGGTGCATATTGGAATGGCAAACAATGTTGCCTAAGGAAGTTTTCATTTTCTTTGGACGAAAAAACCATTTTCCATTTTTCGAGTGCCCAAAAGGAGGTTTTTTTGTGAAGGACCTCCCAAATAATTGTTGCAAAATTGGACCAAATCAATTTTCTAAAATACTAGGACATATTTAATGCACAATTGACAAAATGGTTGGGTGTAAAAAGTTTTGATCCACCTCTCGTGAAAAAGGCAAATTTCCGCCAATTCAGCTGGAAGCGGGTCAAATTTGAACTGCAGCTGCCTCATAGTTTGCTATTTATTTTTTCTAAAAATCATTTCTAGTTACATAAGTACCTATTTAATCATAAATACATGGTTTGTTGGCGATACGTCGAGATTAGGGCGGTGGCCGAGGGCCCCAACTCTAGAGCGCGTAAACTCACATGCCCGCCGCGTGGTCACCGCATGACCGTGGCGTTGCCATGTGTTCTGGGCGGCCTAGGCATGTCTAGTGGGTTGGGCACTCCCCAGGTAGGTGCTAGGAAGAAAATTACAACATACGATTCTCACGAGGAGACCGATCGATGCTCAAACATGAATTAGCAGCCAAGTGTTTGATTAGCGGTACGGTAAATGTACATGGCTAATGGGCGTGAGTTTTGGCTGAGGATGATCAGTTACTAAGAAGACCGTCTTCACAAATTTTCAGCTCAAAAGGAGGAGCCTAGGTGGTACTTGCTTTGCAAAGTACCACACTAGACATAAATACGAATGTTGAAGCTGGGCTCAAAATAATGAATGGATTGAGCTGGCATTTGGTGGAGGATGGTTATTTGGGCATAGGAAAGCACTGTAGAAAATGAATACTGTTTGGACATGCCAAAGTGGTACTTCCTTCACAAAGTGCTGCTCTGAACAGAATAGAAAAAGAATATTGTTGAATTATTTTTGAACTAGGCAAGGAAGGTTTTTGACATATTTGATGAATATATGATCCAAACAATTTATGAGAATTTTTTGGGAATTTTTGGAATAACAGAAATATAGGTTGCTTCACAACCTAGGGCAAAAATTGACACATGGACATGACACATAGGCAAAACTGATGAGATGGCGCCTAGTCATCGCAACCCACCACAATTTACAAGGCTATGACCATCTATATTGGTCGTTAACAAGTAGAAATAAGGCAGCGGACTAGCGCTGTTTGCTTTATGACCATTTCGTGTAAGGAAATTACGACCTTTCTGACCAAAATGGTCGCAATGGTTTAGGGTTTAGAGCCCCCCGAACAGCTTTTGACCAATTGGTCTCAAATGGTCATAGATCTATGACCAATTCTTCCAGGCTCACTGACAGAAGGTCACTAGTTGACATATTTCTTGTAGTGGTTGGGCCAAAAGAGTCCTGAGGCGACCACAAGCCTAGGGGGCGCCCCCTAGCTTGTGGGATCCTCGAGAACCCCCCCGGCTTGTGTCCGATGCCAAAAATTCCTATAAATATAGAAACCTCCAGAAAGGAACCTAGATCAGAAGTTCCGCCGCCGCAAGCCTTTGTAGCCATGAGAAACCAATCGGGAGCCCGTTCCGGCACCCTGCCGGAGGGGGAAACCATCACCAGAGGCCATCTTCATCATCTCGGCGGCCACCATGACGAGGAGGGAGTAGTTAAATCTCGGGGCTCAGGGTATGTACCAGTAGCCATGTGTTTGATTTCTCTCTCTCGTGTTCTTGATTTGGCACGATCTTGACCTACCACGAGCTTTGTTACTATAGTGGGATCATATGGTGTTTCTCCCCCTCTATCTTCTTGTGATGAATTGAGTTTTACCTTTGAGGTTTCAATATTATCGGATTGAATACTATTATGGATTTGAGAACACTTGATGTATGTCTTGCGTTGGGATACCCGTGGTGACAATGGGGTGTTCTATTGATTCACTTGATGTATGTTTCGGCACTCAACTCGCGGATTCCCGAGGTGACATTGGGGTAATCTATGCATAGGGGTTGATGCATGTTTTCGTCCTTGTTTCTCCGGTAGAAATCTTGGGGCCCTCTTTGAGGTTCTTTGTGTTGGATTGAATATTATAAATCTGAAGTTGTTTGATGCATATCGTATAATTGTCCCACAAATGGTTCTGGTGACATTGGAGTATCTAGATGACATTAGGGTTGATTGATGTGTATCTTATGGTGTTATTTTACTAAGAACTCTAGGGCTGTTTGTGACACTTATAGGAATAGCTCAATGGATTGATTGGAAAGAATAACTTTGAGGTGGTTTCATACCCTACAAGCAATTTCATCTTATGTTCTCCGCGATAGGAACCCTAGGCCTTGTTTTCAAGCATTGCAATACCGTTTTTGCTCACTTTTTTACTAGTTACCTTACTGTTTTTATATTTTCATATTACAAAAACCTATATCTACTATCCATATTACACTTGTATCACCATCTCTTCGCCGAACTAGTGCACCTATACAATTTACCATTGTATTGGGTGTGTTGGGGACACAAGAGACTCGTTTTATTTGGTTGTAGGGTTGTTTGAGACAGACCATCTTCTTCCTACGCCTCCCACGGATTGATAAACCTTAGGTCATCCACTTGAGGGAAAATTGCTACTGTCCTACAAAACTCTATGCTTGGAGGCCCAACAAGGACGAGGTTTATCCGCAGGAGGACCTGTGGCCACGGTCACTGGGTCAACCTTATGCCAGTGCGTCTTCACACAAGCATGCGCCCTCCGTGCTCCTTCAAAGCATGCAGACCTCCTCCAGCTATCAGCACGCGTGACTGCCCCCCGCAGGCGCATCACAAGGCCGAAGAGGCTGCCCAGAAGGGCGTCGGCAGGCCACTGCCGGCCTCGCGATGCGGAGCAGCTCGGACAGCTGCGTCATTCGATTGTTTAGAAGCTGCGACACCGGAGAACCCGGGAATTGTCCCCAGAAGGCCTTCTCCACCTCGTGACTCGCCAACTGGTCCAAGTGTGCAACGGCATCCGCCACACTCAGCAGGAGATCCGCAAAGATCTCTACGGAATGCCACAGCTGGGTGAGCTCGACGCACCACTTGCTGCCAAATACACACTGCAGTAAATATTGCATACCCGAGGTGATTTGCTCCAACTGCTGGAGCACCTAGTAGTCCGCCTGGGCCGTGGTCTTGAGGTCGGCATGGGCAAGCTGGAGCTTTTCAAGCTCCTCCTTCGTTCTTTGCCCCTTCGCCTGAAGCTTGTCGCGTGCCTCAAACATGCCCTGCACGGTCTCCTCGACCTCAAGGACCCGCACCCGGTCCTTGTCCTCAGCCACCTTATCGGTGGCTCGGGCCTCCTCCGCCTTCGCAGCAGTAGCTTCATGCTGCCTTGACTCTTGGCGAGCCTTTTTGAGCTCGGCCTTGAGCCTCTCAAGCTCAGCTAATGCTGCTATCATTAAAACAGTTCGACCTTAGTTTTTGATCTAGCAAAACCTACTTTTCCTCATAAAATTTCTTGCAAGTTTGACTTGCTTACCTTGAGACTACTTGAATCTCTGATTCACCAGGTCAAGGTCCTTCTGGGACCTCTAAAGCTTTCGGTTCATCTCTGCTATCTCCTCGGACACGGGGCTCAGAACCGAGGTCGATACCTGACAATAGAAATCCTTATTAAAAAGCCCATAGTCACAATTATTAAAGATCCAGGACGACTTCTTTAAAGCAAGGACCTAGGGGTTACATGACAGTCTCCTATTTAATTTTACGACCCCAATGCCAGTTTCTTGAAACCATCTTTGGGCTCGAGGGCTACTCAGTCACTAAGCCGTTTAGAAGGCTGTGATAACATGTCTTCGGACAGGTGCATAAACCTTTCGAAATGACCAAATAAAGGGGCAAAAGCATACCTCGAAGCTCGCCGCAAGGCTCTTCAAAGCCTCATCCAGGCCGGCCCCTGCGAACCGGAAATGCAGCAGAATTGCGTGGCACGGTGCTCTTCCTTAATGGAAGAACCCTTCAGGGTCTCCTCCATTTCCTCGGTCCACCCCGCGCCAGCCCATTCTTGGGCAGTTGGCGGGGGTGGTGGGATGACCTCCGACCCAGGCATTGACGTGCCGGGCCGAGTAGGGTCCACCTGTGGTGGCGGAGCTAAAGCAGATATTGGTTGGGCCAGTGACTATCCCAACCCCTCCTTGATGACCTCGGGGAGTTTCTCCCCCGGGTCTTGTCATGCCGAGGTGTCGACCTCGGGCATGACATCCACCTCCTCGACCCTCATCGTGTAGACGTCGGGGGCCCGGGTGGATGTTGCCTCCCCTAGCCCGTCATGCGTTGGGGGAGGAATGGCGGGCTCCAGAGTCCCACTAGCAGAAGGCAACCCGCTCGAGGAACCGCTGGGATCACCTTTGGCAGACTGCATGAGAAAAGGTACTTTGTGAGTCCTCCCTTGCTAAAAGAACTTGTCGAATAAAAAGACAGGATATAAAGATGACGGTTTACCCTCGAGGCATCGGTTTCTTCCTCCCCATCGCAAGGAAGTCTTATTTCGAGTCACCAGAGAGCTCGACTCTCTCCGGCAACTTGACGGCGGCTCTAGCCGAGGTTCTCCTCGGCTTCCTCGAGCCCTTGGGCTGCCAGCCTCAGCGTCTTCTGACGTCGTCCTCTTCCCCTTCAGGGGAGGGATCTTGTCAACATCACCCTCCTCCGCGTCGCCGTCATGGCCTGCGGAGGCATGGATCTCTTCGGTCCGGATAACCAAGGTCTCCCGGGCCCGACCACCAGGCTTGCCCTTCTGGGACTTCGCCCCTTTTGGGGCCACCACGTGCGGCTCCTCGCTTTAGAGCGCCGCAAGCAAGGGGTGATGGACTCCTCTGGTAGTGGAACCGGGCACCACACCCCATGCACCCAGGGCAGCCACTTCTGCAAAGCGTCAAGCATAGCGATTCACTAAAATCTACTCATCGGAGGACATAAATGATAACTTGTGAGTAAGTTCACTTACCGGGGGGGCTTCATAGCCGTCCTCGAGGCCGCGGTCCTCGAATTCCTTGGGGATCCAGTCCTTGGCCAGCTTCATGACCTTAGTCCACATGGTGGCCAAGGTGGAGCGGAAGAAGGCGGTGAGGGGACCCATGTCATTGGTCTTTTGTGCCCACATCGGGGAAGCCTGAAGTTGGAGGGGGAGCATGCGGCGGTTGAGCATGACGTTGATGACGTCGGCAAGCTCGATCTTCCCCGTGGTGGACCACCATTTGACCCCTTTGACCAGGGCCTCCACCTCCTTTGGGTTCCCCCAGGAGACGCCCTTCTCCCTCCAAGACTTGAGCTTCTTTGGAGGCCCAGCCGAGAAAGCTGGGACCTCAGGCTGACCAGGGGTGAGTGGTTCGGTAATGTAGAACCACTCCCGCTGTCACCCCTTCACCGTCTCGATCAAGGTGCCTTTGAACCACTCGGCCCCCTGGTTCTTGCTAATCACGGCCCCTCCACACTCCCCGAGGTCGGAGCCACTAGACTTCGGCTTGATTTCAAAGATCTTCAGCCACATGCGGAAGTGTGGCTCACAGCGAAGGAAGGCGTCTGTCACGACTTCGTTAATCTCAAGATGATGTACCAGCTCAGTCTCTCGGAGGTGCTCATAGGGGTAGGGTGTGCGTGCGTGCGTTCATAGGGATGAGCATATGTGCATATGTATGAGTGTCTGTGTACTGTGTTAGAAAAATGATCCTTAAATTATATGGTCATCCCGTAGAACCACTTTTTATGGGGGTGATTTTTTCAGGAGCTATTGGAGTTGTTCTTACAGATCAGTGCATCCTAACATGCGATTTTTTTTTGCGGAGAATCCTAACACGCAGCTAAGTCATAGATTCAAATTTCTAACTACTTATGAGACTTGGTTGATGTTACTTTTTCTAATAACGAATAAAGCATGAGGGAACGATAGTTGGGTATGAAAATTAAGGTAGAAACCACTATTTGTTGCACTTCACTCCATTATGGCCATCTCAGTTTCACACACAATGTTAATAAAGAGTCATCGAAGATAGGGATGAAAACAGAGCGGAAACAAACGAAACTCACTGATACCATATTTGTTTTCATATTTTTTTGCAGAAGTAGAAACGAATACAGAAACTCCGAAAATGAATATGGAAACATACACTATTGGAAACAAACACGAAGCGAATACAGAACGGACACGAAAACAGGGGCGTTGACCGAAACTTAAAAACCCCTTAAATCATAGAGAAATACACACAAAAACAAACAATTTAATGAATTGGCAACATGGCTACAAAATAATATGATTATGTTAGCAACTTAGCATAGTATTGCAATAGTACTGGACAATTGCGTGCAGGGTCTAGTTGAGTACGGGTGTGGTAGTAGAAGTTGGGTTTCAAATGATCTATTCTGCTCATTGTGTCATTGTGTGTTGTTTGGTGGTTGGCCTACAAAGCAATCATAAGCATGTAGTAAAACAGAAATTAAACGGAAAGTTCCGTTTCCACGTCTGTTCCATCGGAAAACACCGTTCCGTTTTTGTTTCTGTTTCCACATAAAAAATTCCATTTTCATTTTCGTTTTGCAAATTACCGTTTCCATTTTCATATTTCCTCTCATTTTTATTTTTCTTCTTGAAAAGCGGAAAGTTTCCACTCTGTTTTCATCCCTAATCGAATATTGAATTCGACGTATAGACAAACCTAACACAAAACACAACATGAGCTATTACTTCTAGTGGTTAACTATGAAAATAACACATTTTAATGGATTATAAATACCTCTTGGTTCAATCACAAATAAGGTTGCTAAAATATGAACCTAATTAATATCGACTGTCAATTTAAATCATCAAACTACCGGCACAAAGAAGCAATCGTTGAAAAAAAAATGTAAGTTACTTCACAACCAAGGACCATGACATGATTGTCAAAAAATAAAACCTTATTCTCAATTTCTTTATATGAAATTAACTGAAATATTGTACGACATAGCGCCAAAAATTGGCGATGAGAGTGGCCATTGTGAACTCAATAGATAATAGAGTGGACATGCATAGATAAAGCCAATTCAAATAATAATCAGTGTTGATCATTGGTTGGATTTAGCTCTAAATTAAGTCACAAAATATGACTAGTAAAAGATATTTTAGAAAATCTTGTTCTCAATTCTTTTGATGAAATTACACGAATACTACTGCCATAGAGCAAAAAATTAGCCATTACAGCATGACCATATGTGAACAAAATCATTAGAAGAGTGGCTATGTATGGATAAAATCGACTCAAATAATCATTGATGGGATCGGGTTATATGTTAAATTACAACCATGGAGCAATGATAAAAATTTAAAGGTGACGGATAGACACAAAAGCCACATGTGTCGACTATGCAAGAAGAAACATTTAACTAATGTTTCAAAAATAATGTCATGATAAAAATATATATAGACTAAAAGTCGGCAAAAAGAATCAAACAAACCCAAAGCAAACCCACCGAAAAACCAAATATGCACGTAGATATCTCGGTCAAGAGGACCTCACACCCGCCAAAAAAAAAAGAGGACCTCACACCGCAAAGCGTGAACTGGGACCTCCTGTCATGCAACACTGTCCCTGGTAGCCTGGTAGGCATATCAGCACCTCAAAAAATATATTCGAGCTGGAGAGAAACTCCAAAGGTAAAAGAGAAGGAAAAACAGAATCTCGTCCTCATGCGCCGTATACCCAACCCTAAAAACCTAGCGGCAACATGGAAGGACCAGAGAGGCATCTGGCCTTATAATAAGGCCGGCGGTGCAGGCCTCCCTGGTGTGGCATACAACCAGATCGAGCGGTTGAAGAAGAAGACAATAGGATAGCCCTCCCAGATCTGGCCGGCCGGACCGACTGGCGCCGTGCCGACGAGGCGACGACGAAGGCGTCTGTGTACATGGGTTTGATCTTTCTCTCTCCGCTTCCGCTCCTCTCTCTCTCTCTCTCTGCGTGTCGACCGTCTGCTGTGTCCGATGGGATCGGTCGGGGGCTGCGGTGGAGGGTTGATGATGGTGCGAATGGCTGACAGAAGAGAGTGAGCACACAGCGGCAGACTACGTCTGGTAAAGAGGACGGATGGATGCGAAGAGAGATATAGACGCAGCTGCTGTTGCGTGCTCACCCTCTCTCTGTCAGCTCTCTCTCCGCCTTGGGACTTGTTCCGCCATCAATCAATCTATCCATCCATCTCCCCTTGCCGTTCCCATCGCTTCGCAGCCATCTTTGCCTGCATCGACTGCCGAGAAGAGGCAGGATGAGCTTTGTCTTGCTTGCTGTGTCCCCACCTCAGCCCTATCTTGTCCGGATTCCGACGGCCTAGCCTAGCCCCCTGCTATTTGGAATAAGGTACGCTGTGCGCATGCACGCCATGGATTCTTGCGCCGGCAGCCACCAATTCCTATTCCTTTAAATTTCCCCTCTTTGGGGTGTCTCTCTCTCCTAGCCGTCTTTGCTTCTTCCAGGATTAGCTATCGCCTTGGGGGAAGGGGGACGCGTGTTGATTTGATTAACGCAGGTGGTGTTATTTTGCTCGACTCCCCAGGAGTGCTTAACGGAAAGCACTGTTTGACCAGTCCTTGCCATGCCCTTCTCCCTCCTCCTCCTCATCATCTTCTTCCTCCTGTACTCCACCCCCTCTCTCTTTGTTGCTGCTTTAACTTTTTTTCGATGGATCACGAAATTTCCATAGTTTTTCTCCCCCTTTTGCTTCCTTATCTCATGTGCTGCTGTGAGGCAGGCAGGAAGGAGGCAGCTATGGCGGCGGCGGCAGATCTACAATACTTGGCTGCAAGTGGAAAGCCGGCACATAGCCGATGGCGACGGCGCCTCCCAGATCTGTGGGAACGTTCGGTCAGTCCATGTTTCTCCTTAATTTGTGTCCCGATAAAGTGGCCATGCCTCCTCGTACATGGCCTATTAGTGGTATGACCATGTGAGTTGTTTGCTTTTTCTGTATTATTGTTCCTGATGGTTTTGCCTCTAATGGCGACTCTACATCTCATGGACTTGCCTGTGATGTGAACTAGAAACGTATATCCTGCAGTTTAGCCTCTGCCGCTTTTTATTCAGCCGTGTTTTGGTCTTTTAATTCCTGGCTATATGGTCTCCATGTAAGAAGCTGCAAACGAACAGCCAGCACAGTCAACCCCATGGTCGTTTCTTTCATTGTATGCATCGTATGTAGAGCTTGGTTCACTTTTGAGGAGATCTTCTTGGAGATCCGTAAGAGTATGGTTTCTGATAAATCTCCGCAGTTTCTTCTAGCTTCACATAAAATTGCTATTTTATTTTTCCTGGACATCAATTTTTTTCTTAGGTGAATCAACAGTACTTAACTCTTGCCAACACTTTTAAATTTGGCATATGTGTTCTTGTTTCTCACACAAGCTATGCAACATTGTCAACTTATAGGCATATGTACTGGTGGTTTCTCAGCAATTTATTTCTCTTTGGCATTAGACCCCTTCGGCTCTAACACCAACTTAATGACGCATAGAGTTGCTTAATTTCTAGCAAGCAGCAAAAGATATCATTTGTTTGGTTACCTGATCATGTAATGGATTGCCTGGTAGTATAACATATTTGGTCACCTGATCATGTAATGGATCTTTTTAATAGTATGACTTATTTTTGGATATATTACATGTGCAGAGAGCACAAGACTTTTCACCCTGGAAGTACTTTTCCTGGTAACGTTCAATTGAGCTGCTTATGAATGGCCTAAAGTAAAAATTTATGTTGAGCGGAAGAATGCTTCTGGGTTTTATCTGTAATGACAACTAGTTCTCTATTGTACATAGAACTAGTCTACTGCTGTTCTCCATAATTAACCCATAATGACCATCTCTCAATTCTGACTGTTCTTTTTTGACATCCATTACTAGAACAACAGATGCATGCTGCCTTCCAGGAGATGAAGTGGCTGCATGACGGCACACTTTCGTTTGCTACTTTCAGGTGTTCCTTTTGTAGCCTTATCTCAAATAATTTTATTAATGCCGCAACGAAGTTACATTTGTATTGAGATTGAATTTGGTGGATCATGCTACCCCTTATATTTTTCTTAAAATCTGCATACTAAATATAGAGTTAGAGATATATTCATATAGTTAAGCAAGTCATGGACTTGGCAACACCTTAATTAGGTATTAAAGGCATCGTTGCATTTGATTTGCTTAATATGCTCATGCCTATTTATTGAGTTTACAAAGTGTACTTCCCTACAAATATTTAGTACGCAGTTCATAGATCCCTTTACAATGCAAATATTTGGTTAATGATGTAGATAACCACAAATTGTAGGGTTAATTTTATTAGGAATGATGTCCAAAATACTTGCCTTGGTATTTGGCTACAATGTTATGCTTGTTTTGAACCAAGGTACACCTTTACAATCAACCATTGTCATTGCAAACATTAACACTTACTAGTCAAACAACACACTTTCACAGTTCCTCATTATATGCGTGTTACAATATACTTCTAAAAATGCCCTCTAGGTGGAGGTTAATTATCCAATGCTAGTTCAAAATTTATTCTTCTCTGTCACCAACCAAAGGAAAATCTTTTCAAAGCAAAATATCGAGTGTTGCCAATCTCCCATGGAAATCGAAACCCGAAGCTCCCACCTATAGCACTTTCGTCTAGTCGAGTGTGCAATTTTGGACCTAGTTATCATAACATTTTTTGTGTCATTTCGTGTTGGTGTAGCAGACATGTATGTTGTAGTTTGCACAAGTAACGTTGTTGATGTGCTTTCATGCATGTGTCTATTGCACTCCCGCTGGACTATAAGTTGATGTGCACTTTATGTTAATTTAATCCTTTATGGTGTACAAGTGTATTCAATAAATACACTTGCACTTGATTTAAATACTACTCCCTCTGTACCGAGGGAGTACTTCCCAATTGTTGAATTGCTACTCCAGTGACATATATCGGTACAGAGGGAGTACTTCCCAATTGGTGAATTGCTATGTCCTATAACTAAACAGGTGATCCCTACTAAGATATTTATCTCAACATGCAAACATTCCACCTGAATTTGCAGCCATGCATGAGAAAAGACCCACCTCGACATGCAACCATGTATGCTTTCCATGCACACAGTTATGCTATCTACATATTGAATAAACTTGACAACTATACAAGAGTCAAATACAATAAATCATATGTATTTTCAGTCTCTTATTAATTAAAATATTCATGTGACATACAACCACACTCATTGATTTTATATTGCAACCAATTACCCTGACAATCGCATTAGAAAATCCTCAAAATGAACGAGTTTAATCTACAACTTTTTCTAAAAGAAAGTATTGAACTCCTTATTTATGACCAACTTCCTTCGTGATGGCTTCAGTTATATCCTCATCCTTACATGTACGTCCTACAGTTGTTCCACGACATGTAAGAGCATGCTGCAAATTCTATAGATAGTTAACTCACTCATTTCTCACACAACAGCATTTATTTGTGTTATATTTAGCTTCAATGCAAGTTTGAAAGACATATTTAATGTTAATATTTACTGTACTTTATTGTTTAATAGCACGGTAAACTATGGAACACTCTCGCAAGTATCATGGGTTTCTTGCTCGATACATATATGTAAAGTGATAAAAACATACAACAAAGAAAGTAATACATATGATCCCAATAAGGTTTCCACGATTTGTGGCATCCTTTTATCTTAGGCCCCTATCTACGTGCTCCTTCCCTCCGATTCATTGGTAGTGCCATCAATACCTAGTGGTGGGCTCATAAGACTGTGAGAATATCATCTCTCTCATCTTTTGGCACTTCATTTTACATCGGTGGTGAACTCATATGACTGTTAGAGTTACACTTTTCTTAAGAGAATGCTTGCTGGAGGTGCTTAGAGAGAAAAAGCACCACATCAAACTCACTAGGTGCTTGAGAAAAAGAAGTGATTCAGTTTGTTTCAACGCATCCCTGGTGCTTGTGAAAGTAACCTAGTCCGTTTTTATGTATGATGTTGGATCATCCTTGATGCATGTTTTTCTTGTCCCCAAGCATGCATGTGACCACCGTATTCTTGAAGTAGATGGCCTTTGCTGAGCAAGAGCTAGTAGAAAAGAGGAGTTGCGGCCCTATGAAGGTGTGATGAACAACTGGCTGCTTGCATGGATGCGCGATTTGAGCATGGCGGCGCAAGAGTCGAAGTTTGCAACAATGTACGGGACAACAAAGGAGGTGGTGGCGGCGGGGAAATGTCTCAGGCAACATATACGAGCTAGCGGTCAAAGTTGATTGGTAGTACACCAACAACCATAGCCTACTACACGACACCTCCTCGCCTTGTTCGTTGTGTTTGTCTTCTGCCAACATTGACAACCTAACTTCATCGTCGCATCCCATGCCCTCCTTTGCCGCTTCATAGATTGGAGCTCTTAAGTCTAGCAAATTGGTCAACAATGGTGTAAGCCACACACGAGTGAAGGTGCGAAAGTGATTGGCAAGCCAGACTACCGAAGATGGTGATAGGGACCGTGTCACATGTTGCTCACAACGGCCACTCCATCGGAGAGTCCTTTGTCGACACAACTCCATTTATATGACGCAAGATGTCAATGGCGAGATACAAATTGGGGATGTCAATGTCGACACAACTCCTCTATCATGTCCCCACGACGTTGTTCCCTAGTTGCCACTCATGCCCATATCTCCATCGAGGCAAGGTTTTGTCAGTACCCAATCCATGTTGGGTAATTTTGCTCATGGGGATCTCCGCCTGCTCCACTAATGTCGAGCAACAACAACAAATAAGGGTTCTGAGGATGCCATCAATGGACGGTGGGGAGAGGAAAGAGAGTTGTCAATAAGGTCATATGAGGCGATAAAGTTCGGTGAGCTAGGCACGATGGATCATGGGGATTGGGGAAGGGGTGGCGGGCTACCAATGGCGAGCTGGCAAGCCACGGTGTGTGGCGTGCAACTTCCTTGATCTTGTGGAGATGGGAGGACGTGAGGAGAGAGGCTGAGAGGGGTTGGCTGTTGGGTGCCTGGGAGTGGATAGGTTTGACTTAGGTTTAGGATTTTTGTGTGGGTGCCTAGTTGCGTATAGGTTGATTTAGATGTAGGGTTTTTGTGTGGTCATGCGAAATTGGAGGTTTATACGGTAGACTTGTACTGACAGGTACCCATGGGTATCGGGCACAAAGAGCAAGTGACTATATTGGTTGACTATAGTCCAGACGATACATGGTGATAGTTGTTGGCTCATACTCGTGGTAATGAATTTGACCTAGACCCAACCCCTACTAGGGGTATAATAATGGGTACTCGTTCTTCTTGATGTAATTTTTGAGACAACGACCTTGAGCTTGCATGTGAGCATCGAGCTAGCTAAAGTGACTTTGGATGGCTTCGAGGCCTTTACCAATGCATTGGTGCTTAGGTGAGGTGTTAAGTACGTTAAAAGGCTTAACAACTTAGTGTCAGTTCTTTTGTGGCTTATTTGGGGCTGTGGAAATTAGTTGTCCCCAACCCAACCCAATCTAAAATTTTATTTTAGAAGCCGACTAGTTAACCCTTAATTAGTAAGCTTCTAAACTGAAATTTTAGATTGGGCTTCTAGAATAAGCTCGGTAGAGGGTTAGCTTATTTCCACAAGCCCAAATAAACCACAAAAGAACTAGACTTAATCTCCCTAATGCATAGGTGCTTGGCTTTTGTAGCTAAACTTCATTTAATTATTTAGCAGCTAAACTCCTTCATAGATTGGTGCTAGTCATTTTGCATAGGTTTTCATGCTTGATATCATTTCTTCCTAGTGTCACGAAAGTGTCTCCTCCTTAAATGCTTTGCCACATCAGCTTTTTACCTATGTGGCATTCTTAGCTCCTCTACATCCTGGAGCATTGGGAAGGGCCTTATTATTTTGAGGAAATGTACACAATTAAAGCCATCATTGCATCCATTAAGTGCTAAGGAGACGGGCAAACAACTTAACAACCTATGTAGAGTTTCTAGGAAGCACCTATGTAGTGTCTCTAGCAAAATGAAGGTTTAGGAAGGTGCTTGGTGACATGGCAACATTTTGTATCATTAAGAAACTTTATTTAACTACCTAGCATGCTACATGCCCTTGCTCACCTACTAATGTTCCCTTGTGTAGTTAATCTAATCTGAAAAGGCTTGTCCTTTGAAAAGGCTGTCCTTAGTCAGTGATAAGCTCCATCCCCTCCTGACCCAGTCCTCCGTGTGGGCAGGTGCTGGTCACGCCCATTGCTACGGGTCGGAAAAACCTATAACTATCTGAATAATTTTTTTATTTATGTTCATTTTTTGGACAATTTTGCTAATTCGTATTCTTCATAATGTAGTTGTAGTTTCGGAAGAAGGTGTGTGTCCATGAGTTTGACGCCACACTTGATTACACTCAACGCTCGAAACTCCTTATGCAACATTGGACTGAAAAAAAGGCCATGAAGGTGACAAAAGTCATTGAGAAACATAGTTTTGGAGTTGGATAGGTAATGAGAATTGGAACTGTTTTGTATTCCCTACACGTGCCTTTTGTAATAGTTATGTTTAATTTTCATGCAATATCAGGTTGTTGATGACCTAAAACAACCGTTCAAATCTCCCAAACAATCAATTTTGCTCTAAAAGACTTTTATTTTTGAGCTCCTTCAAATAAGGTAGCTATTCTAAGTAAGAGGATTGTTTTGGAGATTTGAACGGTTATTTTAGGTCATCAACAACCTGACATTGCATGAAGATATAACTTATTAGCAATGATTACAAAAGACATGTAGGTAATACAAAATAGTTCAAGTTTTCGTTACCTGTCCAACTCCAAAACCATATTTCTCACCAATTGTTGCCACCTTCATGGCCTTCTTTTCGGTCCAGTGTTGTGTAAGGGCTTTTGAGTCTTCAGTTTTCAATTGCCGCGTCAAACTCAGGACACGCACCTTCTCCAAAAGCACAATGACATCATGAAGTATAGAATTAGCAATAATATCAAGAAACCGACCATACAGCAAAGAATATTCATATGGTTATAACTTTTTCCAACCTGTAGCAATGGGAGGTTCCCCATCCCAGCCTTCCATTGTGGCGTCGTAATCCTATCTACGAGATGCCTTTTTCATTTTGTGATTGTGTCTTGCAGCTTTTGTTGTGTCTCTGGTTTGTGTTGTGGTTGACGGTTGTGTTCGTGTAGATCTTGGCTCATGTGTGGGGTTTTCCTGTAGTCCTTTAGCCTCGCTGGTTGCCAAATTCTCTTGGGTGAACCACTGTGTTGACGGTGTGGTGCCCTTCGATTTAGGGCGAGAGGTACGGCCCTTTTAGGCGACCTAGAAGTATGTGCCCATGTTTGGCCAATTTGGAACGGACAAGGGCACTCCCTAATGTGGTGGTGCCTCCGCCGACATCCATTTCAAGCCTTGCTTCATCTATTTCTTTGATTTGCTTGTTTTTGCATTTGTATGTGGGCTATTTCGTAAAGTATCGAGCGTCTGTTTTTGGGGCTTTATTAATATATAAAGTTGGGCGTACAAAGTAGAACAATTTGCTATTACTATTAGACAACAATATATGTGATTCGCAAAAAAAAAGACAACAACGTGTGTAGAAATAAATGCATATTATTTTAGCCTTATATTTTTAGTTTGTGAGACCAACAGGTGTTTTATTTTTATTGTTGCGTTTATTTTTATAACTAACAGGAACTTAAATTGTCTGACGTACCAAATTCTCTAGGTAGGAGGAATACCTAGGTTAACAGATATTGGATACACATAATTAATTGTTTATCTTTTTCAAAGATAAATCAATGATTGTCGAATGCTTAGTGCTTGAAATTGTTTCTATCAAATATTTGGGTTTGTTCTCATAATAACATTGAATTTTCATTATTAGTTGGTTTTAAAACTTAGGACGAGCACAACACACAGTCCATGCTGGTATTGGATCTATTTTTATAATTTAATGAGGCATGGTCATTTGGTTGTTGCCATGTCGCACAATAGAAGTCCTATACCAACCAAAATATCCGTATTCTCGCTTCCCAAAAACTATCATGGTCTGTATTTTTCTTGCAGTGACATGAAGACTTACTGCATAGTTCTATCATCAGCTTCATTGTAAAATATCTGTCTCTTTGCTTTATATATAAAGCGGGGTGAAAGTCTTTTTCAGTAAAATATCTATCTCTTACAGAAATATTCGAGATGTTTGCATTGCTCCATACAAATTATAATCCATGTGGTTGATTTAAACATTTTATCAGCATCTTTAAGTGCATCCTGAGGTTTTTCATCTGATGAAAATCTCTGGTTAAGTTTGAATACAAGAAATTATAGCATTTGGTTAGTGCCTCATTGCTGTAGGATTTGCATAGTTGGGCTTCATATTGGTATGCAGACTGAGTAAACATGCTCCTTCAGATTTGCATAGTTGGGCTTCATATTGGTATGCAGACTGAGTAAACATGCTCCTTCAGTGTATTTATGATTTTAAGACGTTGATCTGGTCTAACTATGTATATATTGTTGCAAGAGGCAACTTTGTTGACATATTTCATACTTTTTTTCTCTATGGTGTTTCGCATCTTAAATTTTAGATTCTACATACTCCAGCATGCCTACAGAGTTTGTATTTTATGGCCAGTCAAGATTATTCACATCTGGATCTGGAATGTGTAGGGAAAAGTTGGAGCAGAACAGAAATAATTTACCCCCTAAACCAAGAAATGTATTTAAAAGGAGAAAGCTGTGCCGCCAAGCCTCAGAAACTTATGCCGAAGATGTATTTCCCATTTGGTGAATCCATGGTGCCACTTCTATTTATCTATCATGAGTTCCAGTTAGCCCTTTCTGGTGTTCGTGATTTCTGGCTTCATCAGGAAATATGGCATGAACGGCATGATCTTTTCTTCCGTGCAATTCAGGAGACTGTTGCAAGTGTTATGGGAAGCATCATCCTTTTTCTCATGTTCGTCATCTCTTAAAAGCATTGTAGTTTCCTCGTCGCGTCTTGTAAGCTTCAGATTTTGTGCTCCAATATCTGCTGATATATCCTCCATCTCAACGATGAAGTATGCAGTTTATCGTGAACAACATCTATGTCTGGTTTGGTAAGCTAGCTTAAAGTCTGCTGTTTACTTTTGAGACTGGACTCGCGATCTCTGTAACAGATTGTCTTTCTGTACAAAATAAAAATTCACTGTAAATTTTAAGCTGCTTCTATATTTCGGTTGGAGGGGTCTGAATGTATCGGCACTGCCTCCAGTTTCACTTTCATAGAACTGATGAAACCGTCCATCCGGCCTTCCATAGAGCTCTGCACTGACATCACATACATGTAAGCTTGCCTTAAAAAAATCAAATACATGTAAGTTTCAGATTATATCTCTTGCTGAAACTGACATCACATACATGTAATATGCTACGAGTGCAAATACTGTCCTCCCACCCCTTGAATGCTCCCATCTTTCAAAAAACAAATTTAAAGGTTTTAAAGTTTCTCAAAATAATTGTGGCATGGGTCTATAATCCCCAAAAATTCCAGATCCAAATCGAAATACACATGAAGAAACAAAAAAGACAAATCTAGATGAATAGTGTCACAAAAAGACAAATCTAGAAACTACAGTGTTCACGTCTGGATTTGTCTTTTTTTATTTCTTCATGCGTGAGTTTGATTTTGGATCTGAATTTTTATAGGGATTGTAGGCATATGTCTCTTAAACATTCACAAAAATAGTTATTTTTTGAAACATTAAAATTTGATTTTTGAAAGCCTAGAAGGGTTTCTCGTTCAACAGCCACCGCCGTCATTAAAGGCATCATGGTCCCCTCACCTCTGGCTGCCATCTTGGCGCTGAGAGGTGGGGGGCCTCGGATCTTCAAGAGTTTTATGATTTTCTTCAACGTCCAGTGATCATTTGTTTTGTGAAAATAAAATTAGTCTCCTTCTTTCGATGGTGCCATGAATTTACAGAGTTTTGTGTCCACATAGATACTATTATCTGGATCTAATGAGTTTATGTTAGGGTGTCAAGCATTTTTTTTTGTTTATGTTAGTGTGTCATGCTTTGTTTGTTTGTTTGATTCTTTGTGGGGTGAAAGCTTCCAGCCACACTATGGCGAGGATATTGTGATTCGCCTGCACTTTTAGAAAATCATCCCAGACCCAAGTACGTTCATCGATCAAGGCTTTCCCTTTTTTTTGGATGGACGATTGTAATAATGTTCGTGCGAGTGGAAGAGTGGCAACATCGTTGCGCCGGTCCAATACAATCTCTTTACTAAAGTCTTGAAAGTATTTCTTCTTGAAGAGACTGATACCAGAAAGAAGACGTGCCCAAGAGATCTCATTGCAATTCTTAGTCATAAGAGTTACTTTATATTTTATTGATTGATCCAAATCGATGTACATGTAATTGTTACGAGTATGAATAAAATTCTCGAAAAACAAAGCAGGACGCATATGATCATCTAAGAGTAGGAGGACCGGATTTTTTTTTTCAGCTACTACATGACACAACGGGCAAACCCTATTTGACCCGCGTTGCGTCAAAGTAGTCGGGGCTCCTACGACTGGGCCGACTCATTTTCTTTCTGTTTGATTTCTTTTCTTCTTTTCTGTTTCTTTTTTTAAAGTTTATTTTTGTTTTCAAAATATGTTCAACAGTGGCAAAAATGTTCACATATTTTCGAATTTTTTTTCTAATTCTTTTTCTTGTTTTATAAACAGTCGGAAATTTGAAATATGTTCAAAATACAAAAAAAGAGAATTCCGATTTTTTTTAATATTTATTCTAAAGAATTAAAGATAAAAAAAATCAAAAAAGGGTCACAATTTTAAGCTTTGTTCACAAATTCAAAAAATGTTCTATTTTCCAAATTGTTTCAGAAATTCAAAAAAGGTTCAGGGTAGTTGAAGAAATGATCGCATTTAAAAAACGTTAGTAGTTAAAAAAATGAAGATTCCCCAAAAAAATTCGAGTTTTAAAAATATGTTCACAAATATATTCACATTTAAAAAATTCACTTTTACAACAACAAAATCACATTCAAAATTTCAAAAAAATATTTAAATCTGAGTTTCCCATGCTTCCTATTTACACACCAAAGTTTAGTAATTACAGTGGCTCGACGAGTATCACAAACGAGAGGTCCCCTTGTTCGAATTGTCACAGTCACATTACTTTTGTTGTGAGAAGTTTAGCACTCTTTGCGTGTGACTGGGCCGGTCGAGTTAAATCAGCCAGTGTGCGGCAAGCGTCTGTTGGACGCAATGCACGGTGGACGAGCATCCACTCGCCTTAGGCGAGCATAAAGTGAGCAGGCCTAGTAGCGTTAGTTTGTTAGTTTTTTAAGTGCATTTCTATTTTGAAATATTCTAAATAAATATATTTCAAAAAATAGTTTAGTCAAACTTCTACAAGTATTCATGGCACATTTAAAGAATGTCCATACCGTGTAAAAAGAATGTTCGTGCAACTTTTAAAAATGTTGATAGCATTGAAAATATGTTCCGTGACATTCAAAAAATGTTAATGGATTCAAATTTATGTTTATAACATTTGTTTAGAAATTTCTATGCAATTTTAAAAAATGTGTCATTTTTTAAATGTTTGATTCAAAAAAGCATGCCAAATGTTCACTTCTGTCAAAAATGTTCGTGAAATTTTAGAACGTTTTTTCAATGTATAATAAAATATGGTAATATAACATTAATTTTTTTGAAATTTTTTAAATTACCCATTTCAATTATAGGTTCGTGATACTTTATGAAAATGTAAAATTAATGTAAAAAATGGTTACAATTTGTTTAAATGTTCAATGTGTATTTGAATATATATTTAAAATAATATTCATCATGCATTTGAAAAATGTTCAACGTGTTTCAATAAATGGTTCCACGTGTATAAGAGAATTGTACAATGTTTATTGAAAAAGTAGAAATGTATTGA
>NC_057808.1:341995042-342003952 GCF_018294505.1 Triticum aestivum | reverse complement strand
TCCCTCGATCCCGATCCAATCGGGGGGGGAGAGGGGGAGATATTTTGGGGGAGGAGTGGGGTGTCGGTGGGGGTGGGTCGGGGTCCAGGGGGTTAAGGGAGTGGGTGGGCTGGCCTGGTGGCCCGGTTGGGCTGCTGGCTGGGCCGTAGCCCAGTGGGGGGGGGGCTTTTCTTTGTTTTTCTTTTGTTTTGTTTTGTTTTCACCTTTTCTTTCTTTTATTTATTTTCTTTTCTATTTTAAATCATTTTAAATTATCTAGGCATTTTATAAAAATGTGTTTATTACACCATATTTACTTATGCAAAATATGGCACCTCCCGAACATTTTTGTTTTAAATTTTGAAAAACTTTTATTGTTGACTTTAATTTGAATTTGAATTTTGAAAGGGTTTGACCTCACGGTAGATTAGCAACAGTAACCATGGTGATGTGGCATCATTAGCGTGGGATTACTGTAGCTTAGTTACCCGGGCGTTACAAAACTCCTCCACTACAAGAAATCTCGTCCCGAGATTTAGGAGGTAGAAGGAAACAGTGTGGGGTATTCATCACGCAGGCGATCCTCGCGTTCCCAAGTGGCTTCATCTTCAGAATGGTGCGACCACTGGACTTTGAGGAACTTGATCGCCTTCTGACGGGTGCGGCATTCAGCTTGGTCGAGAATTTGGACCGGATGCTCCTTATAGGAGAGGTCCTGCTGCAATTCGAGCACTTCATGATCCACTGCTCGGATTGGGTCCTTGAAGCAACGACGGAGCTGTGACACATGGAACACATCGTGAACCTGAGAAAGGTTCGGCGGAAGCTCCAGTTGGTATGCCACTTTTCCACGCCTTTCGAGAATAGTGAATGGGCCAATATATCGAGGAGCTAGTTTGCCCTTGATTCCGAAGCGGTGAGCACCCTTCATTGGTGTGACTCGAAGATAAGCCTTTACGCCACGTTGATAGACCATGTCTTTATGATGACAGTCATACTGACTGTTCTGACGTGACTGAGCAGTCTTGAGATTCTCACGAATAATGCGGACTTGTTTTTCGGCATGTTGGATAATATCCGGACCGAAGAGTGGACGTTCCCCAGTTTCTGACCAGTTCAGAGGGGTTCGGCACTTTCGTCCATATAACACTTCGAAGGGGGCCATCTTCATACTAGCTTGATAGCTATTATTATAAGAGAACTCAGCATATGGGAGAGATTCCTCCCATTTCTTGCCGAAGGAAATAACACAAGCTCGAAGCATGTCTTCGAGAACTTGGTTGACGCGTTCAACTTGCCCTTGCGACTGAGGATGAAACGCAGTACTGAATGACAGATGAGTTCCCATAGCTTCTTGGAAACTTGCCCAGAATCTTGAAGTGAATAAGCTGCCACGGTCTGAGCTGATAACCAATGGAATACCATGGAGTGAAACAATCCTGGACATATAGAGCGTTGCCAGCTGACTAGCAGTGATCGTTTCTTTGACCGCCAGAAAATGTGCAACTTTCGAAAGCCGGTCAATGACGACAAGAATAGCATCATTACCTTTCTGTGATTTGGGAAATCTAGTGACGAAGTCCATCTCAACATGGTCCCACTTCCATTCAGGAATAGAGATAGGTTGCAGAGTTCCAGCAGGCCTTTGATGTTCTGCTTTGATACGACGACAAACGTCACACTCAGCAACATAACGAGCAATGTCTTGCTTCATATTAGACCACCAGAATCTCTAACGGATGTCTTGGTACATCTTTGTACTACCAGGATGGATACATAGAGGCGTATCATGAGCTTCTTTCATAACTTCCTGAGTCATATCCAGGTTTTTCTCTGCACATGGCACCACTAGGCGGCCCTTGAAGTACAAAGTGCCATCTTCAGCAATAGTGAAGAATGAGGGCTTTCCTTCTGCAAGGTAGCGCTTAATCTTGTGGGCTTCAGTGTCATATCCCTGTATTCTCTTGATGGAGTCCAAGAGATCTGGTTCGACGGCCAGGGTATTGAGGGAACCCTGGGAAACAACACGGAGGTTCATCTTGCGAAACTCCTTAGGAGGGGGAGCGAGTGCACCCGGAGGAACAATATGGAGGTTCAGCTTCCTGAATTCTTCAACAAGCGAGGGCTGAACTTTGTGAACCTGGAGGTGGTTGCAGTAAGACTTGCGGCTCAAGGCATCGGCCATTACATTAGCCTTGCCTGGCGTATAGGAAATACCCAAGTCAAAGTCTGCAACAAGCTCCATCCATCTCTGCTGACGGAGGTTCAGGTCTGGCTGAGTAAACAGATACTTCAGACTTTGGTGGTCGGTGATTATCTCGTAACGATTACCGAGAAGGTAATGTCCCCACTGCTTCAGCACATGAATGACAGCAGCAAGTTCGAGGTCGTGAACTGGGTAGTTCTCTTCGTGAGGGCGCAATTGCCGGGAGGCATGAGCAATCACTTTGCGGTCTTGCATTAGGACACAGCCTAATCCTTGACGGGAAGCGTCGCAGTAAATGACGAAGTCCTTCTTAGTATCAGGTGGAGCTAGAACTGGGGCAGAAGTCAACTTGTCTTTGAGTGCCTGGAAACTTTCCTGACATTTGTCTGTCCATTGGAACTTGACGCCCTTATGCAACAGGTTAGTCAGAGGCCTGGTGATCTTGGAGAAGTTCTCGACGAATCGACGACAATAGCTGGCGAGACCGAGAAAACTTTTGACTTGCTTAACGTTCTTGGGAGGAGTCCAATCAAGGATAGCCTGGACTCGTTCAGGGTTGACGGCAATACCATCCTTAGAGATGACATGCCCAAGATAGGTTACTTCGGGTAGCCAGAATTCACATTTAGAGAACTTGGCATATAGTTGATGCTCTCGTAGCTTTTCCAGCACAAGACGAAGATGTTCAGCATGTTCTTCTTCATTCTTGGAAAATACCAGGATATCATCCAGATAAACCACGACGAACTTGTCGAGGTAATCTATGAATATATAGTTCATCAGACGAGAGAAGGTGGCTGGAGCATTGGTTAAACCGAAAGACATGACGGTGTACTCGTATGAACCATATCGAGTCACGAAGGCGGTCTTTGGGATATCCTCTTCGCGAACACGGATCTGGTGGTAACCCAACCTCAAGTCGAGCTTAGAGAACACTGATGAACCCGCCAGTTGATCATACAGATCATTGATCCGAGGAAGAGGGTATTTATTCTGAATGGTAGCTTGGTTTATAGGACGGTAGTCTTGAACTAATCGGTTTGTCCCATCCTTCTTCTTGACAAAGAGAGAAGGTGCTCCCCAAGTAGAGCAACTTGGGCGAATGAATCCTTTGCAAAGAGATTTGTCGATTTCCTCCTTAAGCTCAAGGAGTTCATGCGGCGGCATTTTGTAGGGTCGCTTGGCTATAGGATTGGTGCCTGGTTTCAAGTCGATGATGAATTTGACAGCTCTAGCAGGGGGGATCCCTGGAAGTTCTTCAGGGAAGACGTCGAGGAATTCACGCACGACGGGAATGTTTTCAATGCCCTCGAGTGGTACAGCGTTCAATGCATTCAATGCATAGAGCCTTGCCTCGACATTTTGCACCAGATGAGCTTGGTAAGTAACTATTTCATCTGAAGGGTGTAGCAGATGGACGGTCTTAGTGGTGCAAACGATTGAAACAGTATGCGCTTTTAACCAATTCATTCCCAGAATGAGATCAATGCTACAGGACTTCAGTACGATGGGAGAGACAAAAAATTCCAGTCCTTCGATTTCAACGGGGACGTCGTTGCAAATCATGGAGGTTCGACATTGGCCCGCAGGGGTGTGTACTAATAGTGAAGCATTCATGTCTTCGCTTTTAATGCCATGCATGAATGCAAAATCTTCTGACATGAATGAATGTGATGAACCTGTATCAAATAAAACGGATGCTGGTACTGAATTTACGAGGAGTGTACCCATCACAGTAGCAGGCTGGTCTTGAGCTTCATTGAGATCAACGTGGTTGGCATGAACACGACCATAAGACTTGGCCTTGTTGCTGCGGGGCTGGTTGCTTGCATGGCCAGTTGCTGGAAGGGCCAGTTGATTCTGGTTCTGGTTGCATTCTCTAGCACGGTGTCCTGGTTGACCACACCTGAAGCACAAACCATTATTGGGAGTGGGAACAGGAGCTTGGGGTGGTGGAGCTGGAAGTCTTGACTGCCTAGATGGTGGTGGAGGCAGACAAGGTGCAGCATAGGTCTGCCTTGGGGCAGATGCATTTGGACGGTACATGCTGTTCGGGATCCATATCTTACGCTTCTGTGAGGGCGGGCCCAAAGATGAGCTCGTGTCACGGTTGCGCCTGTGGGAGCTCTGGTATTCCTGCAGACCAGTTTCGACATTGATGGCCTTGTTCACCAAGGTGGCAAAATCAGCAAAGTCATGCACCAGAAGTGTGAGCTTGATGTCAGCTTGAAGGCCATCACGGAAATTCTCCTATCTGCGTGCATCAGTTGCAATGTCCTCTTCAGCATAGCGAGACAAGTCCAGAAACTCCCGCTGATAAGCTTCAACAGTTTTGTTGCCTTGGGTGAGGTTGCGGAACTCACGCTTCTTCCGGTCCATGACTCCCTGAGGAATGAAGCGGGCATGGAAAGCAGCTTGGAAGTCTGGCCAGGTGATGATTGTTCCAGCTGGCAGAGTACACCTGTGGCTGTCCCATCATTGAGTTGCGGGTCCCTTCAGAAAGAAGGAAGCAAAGGTGACATAGCTGGCAGGGGCTACATTGGCAGACTCCATCTCATAGGTGATGTCACGGAGCCAGTCATCAGCATCCAGAGGCTAAGTTGAGCTGCGGTACACAGCTGGATTGAGGCGCATGAAATCCTGCAGAGTTACTGGGGTTGGTTGCTGGTCCATATTGGGACGAGGAAACCGAGCCATCATATTTTCCATGAATTGGCGGTTCAGTTCGAACTGTTGGATCATACCAGCCATGTACTCAGGTGGTGGTGGGGCATTGCCACCACTACCACGACCACCTGGTCTAACAATCCTGCTAATATATAACAGGGGTAGTTCAGCATTGAGAAATTTGCAAAGACAAGAATCATTCATGATGAAACATGCATAATGAAAGGAGCATGATAGCTACTACATAGTAGTCGGCATAACTTACAAAAGGGGTCATGCATAGAGTTCAGTACATAGACTAAAACAACATAGGCGGCACACAGGCTCGCGGCGAATGCATCTAACACTAACAAGCAAGCCTACATCAGTCCCAAGAGGTACTGTGGAGGTAGGTGTAGCCTGAAAGCTGGTAGTGTCGCATCGGGAACTCCACGTCAGCAACCTGGGGTCCGCGAATACTCGGGTGCAGAACCTGACGCTCAGGTGGCAGAAGAGGTCCAAGTGCGGGAGAGTGGCCTCCCACATCTGGCCAACCGACACCCTGGGGCATCACAGTCCTGGCTGGGTAGATCGCAGAACGGGGCAGCTCCCTAGATCGGACAAAGGGGTGCAGCAGCGTCAGAGCACGGTAAAGGTGCTGACGGGTGGTGTACAACTCGTGGCGAAGAGCTCGGTTAGCTCGATCTAGCCCATCAGCATGCAGAACCAGGTTCTGATGGTAGAAGGGCTCTCGGGTGATAGTGGAGTAGGCAGCAGTATAGTATCCCTCCGCACCAACATCAGATGCGATAGCAATGTGCCTGAAAGGGGAGGTGTCCAACTCCCGATACTCTCCACGAAGACGTGTCAGAGCAGCATAAGCAGCATCGTGGACAGCCATATCGATGGTCACTCCAACACCATGAGCGGTGTGCAGCACAGTAGTGGAGTCATACTCCCGCGAGTAGAGGTGGACGATGGCACGGTACTGCTCCTGGTTAAAGTCCTCGTACTCCTCGTAGACGGTGTACTCAGGGTGCCAGCGATAACCCAGATAGGTCATCATCTCAGCTAGCACAGCCGGTGATCCCAAGGCACCAATGGCCGTCGTGTGGCTCACGACCTGCCTCGTGGGTTCCATCTGAAAGCAAAGATGTTTCAAAGGAGTCAAATGACAGTGTGTGAACTGTTCAAAATACTATTATAAGAAATAACTATGGCTTATCCAACTTTGGGGTGAATGCGGTCACGGGATCCTAGTGTTAGAGTTAGTAAATTCGTTTAACCCGAGTAGAAGAGAATTCAGAGTCCCAGAGTAAAGGTCGAGGAGTAAAAGATCCTAGTACCACCCAATGGCGACGTGGGCCCGTAAGTCACACAGCCATGTTAGTAAAAGTTTTGTAATGTCTAGACTCGACTTCGGCCAAGGAGTGTGGAAAGGGGGATTCCTACAGGCAGTCGGTTCTGATACCAACTTGTGACGCCCCCGATTCAATCGTACACTAATCATGGACGCAAATGTGTACGATCAAGATCAGGGACTCACGGGAAGATATCACAACACAACTCTACAACATAAATAAGTCATACAAGCATCATAATACAAGCCAGGGGCCTCGAGGGCTCGAATACAAGCGCTTGATCATAGACGAGTTAGCGGAAGCAACAATATCTGAGTATAGACATAAGTTAAACAAGTTTGCCTTAAGAAGGTAGCACAAACTAGGATACAGATCAAAAGAGGCGCAGGCCTCCTGCTGGGATCCTCCTAACTACTCCTGGTCGTCGTCAGCGGGCTGCACGTAGTAGTAGGCACCTCCAGTGTCGTAGGAGTCGTCGTCGACGGTGGCGTCTGGCTCCTGGACTCCAGCATCTGGTTGCGACAACCAGGTAGAAAGGAAAGGGGGAAAAGAGGGAGAGAGGCAACCGTGAGTACTCATCCAAAGTACTCGCAAGCAAGGAGCTACACTACATATGCATGGGTATATGTGTAAAGGGCCATAACAGTGGACTGAACTGCAGAATGCCAGAATAAGAGGGGGATAGCTAGTCCTGTCGAAGACTACGCTTCTGGCAGCCTCCATCTTGCAGCATGTAGAAGAGAGTAGATTGAAGTCCTCCAAGTAGCATCGCATAGCATAATCCTACCCGGCGATCCCCTCCTCGTTGCCCTGTTAGAGAGCGATCACCGGGTTGTATCTGGCACTTGGAAGGGTGTATTTTATTAAGTATCCGGTTCTAGTTGTCATAAGGTCAAGGTACAACTCCGGGTCGTCGTTTTACCGAGGGACACGGCTATTCGAATAGATAAACTTCCCTACAGGGGTGCACCACATAACCCAACACGCTCGATCCCATTTGGCCGGACACACTTTTCTGGGTCATGCTCGGCCTCGTAAGATCAACACGTCGCAGCCCCACCTAGGCACAACAGAGAGGTCCGCACGCCGGTCTAAATCCTATGCACGCAGGGGTCTGGGCCCATCGCACATTGCACACCTGCATGTTGCGAGGGCGGCCGGAAGCAGACCTAGCCTAGCAGGCGTTCCAGTCCAATCCGGCGCGCGCCGCTCCGTTGCTGACGTCAAGAAGAGCTTCGGCTAATACCACGACGTCGAGTGCCCATAACTGTTCCCGCGTAGCTGGTTAGTGCGTATAGACCAAATGGCCAAACTCATATCAAATACCAAGAACTCGTTAAGCATGTTATTTTGAAGTAACCGCGGATGCCGTCCAGGGCCAGGCCCACCTCTCACCTAGGCGGTCTCAACCTGCCCTTTCGCTCCGCCACAACGATCCACTTGCGGGTACTCCTACGAGCCGACCCGACTTTAGTCACCACAGGTGTCATGTATAGAGTATATAAGTATATACCCGTGATCACCGCCCAAGTGATCACGGCCCGATAGTATAGCACAACAGACGGACAAGAATGTAGGGCCACTGATGGAAAACTAGCATCCTATACTAAGCATGTAGGATTGCAGGTAAAGGTAACAACAGTAGTAGCAAGGACAGGCTATGCATCAGGATAGGGTTAACGGAAAGCAGTAACATGCTACACTACTCTAATGCAAGCAGTATAGAGAAGAATAGGTGATATCTGGTGATCAGGGGGGCTTGCCTGGTTGCTCTGGCAAGTAGGAGGGGTCGTCAACTCCGTAGTCGAACTGGGCAGCAGCAGCTACGGTCTCATAGTCTACCGGAGAGAAGGGGGGAAGAAACAGTAAATACAATGCAAACATAAGCATGACGATGCGTGGCATGACAATGAGCGGTGCTAGGTGTGCCCTAACGCGGCAGTAGGTGGTACCAGCGAAGGGGGGGGGGGAACATCCGGGAAAGTATTCCCGATGTTTTGCATTTTCAGACAGATGAAACGGAGGGGGAAAGTTGCGAGTTCGATATGTTAGGGATGTGTGGCGGACGAACGGGCTGCGTATCCGGATTCGTCTCGTCGTTCTGAGCAACTTTCATGTAGAAAGTATTTTCATCCGAGATACGGATTATTTTATATGATTTTCTAAAGGATTAATCATTTTAGGATTTATTTAATGATTTTAAGTCAACATTATCCAGAATAGTAAAAGATGACGCCAGCATGACATCATGCTGACGTCAGCAGTCAACTGTGCAGTTGACTGGGTCAACTATGTGTGGGTCCCGCATGTCATACACTACTTAGTTTAATTAGGGTTTAGGTAATTAATTACTGTCTAATTAAATTAACTAATTAATTTGATTAATTTAAACATGATTAATTAACTTAATTAATTAATTAATTAAATTTGTTTTATTTTATTTTTTAATTCCTTTTTTTATATACGTTCTGAGGGGGTGGGGCCGTCCTGCCATAGGCCAAGGGCCTTAGCGGGCGTGCGGGCGTTAGCGGGCATCGGCGCCTGGAGCGAACCCGAGCGGGTGCTGGGCAACGGGTGCACAGCGGGGCGAGGCCATGGCCGCCGGCGTTACAGCCGTGGGCGAGATGCAGGCGATGCCGAGGCGGGGTGCGCGGTTGCGGTGAGCGTGCGCGGGCGCGGTGGCTGCGCACGGCGGGCGCGTGCGGTGGGTGGCGCGGC
>NC_057808.1:341993162-341993885 GCF_018294505.1 Triticum aestivum | reverse complement strand
CTCGGGGGCGGCGGACGGCTTCGGCGTGGGCTCGGGGGCACGGGCGACGGCGATGGCGGCGGGGCAGCCTTGTGGCGTCGAGGTGGTCGGCGTCACCGGGGGCAACTGGCGATGAAATTCTGAATTTTCGCCAAGTGTTTCTTATATAGGAAAGGCTTTGGTCCCGGTTCGTCGCACCAACCGGGACCAACGGCCTCTTTCAGCAGCCCAAAGGGCGGGAAGCGGCGGCCTTAGGTCCCGGTTGGTGGCACCAACCGAGACTAAAGGGGTGCCACCAACCGGGACCAAAGGCCTTGTGCTGCTGCGCCCGCGTCGAAAGTTTAGTCCCACCTCGCTAGTTGAGAGGGGCGCGCAGTGGTTTATAAGCCCCACTGCCGCACCCCTCTCGAGCTCCTCTCCATTGCAGGCTTACGAGCCTAATTGTCACTGCTATGCCTGATGGGCTTACTGGCCTTCTGCGTGCCTGAATCCTGGCCCATCGATGGGTTTCTAGTCGTATTTCAGGCCGTGGTGGCCCAGTAGGTGGCATATTTTTTATTTTTTGCCTGTTTTTTGTTTTCTTTTTTGCTTTAATTATTTTTTGTTTCTACTTACAACAAAATAATTTATTTTATTTTATTTTGTTTCTAATTACTTATTTATTTTACTTTATGATAATTCTTTTTGCTATTAAAGTTTCGATCAAAAAAAGTTCTTTATGAAAATTTCTTTTTGCTTTTAATG
>NC_057808.1:341973588-341992172 GCF_018294505.1 Triticum aestivum | reverse complement strand
TTATTTGAACTCCTGACTTTTTGTGTGTCCAAAATGCACCATTCAAAGGCACATCATCATTTTCAATCCTTTCTGACTTCATTTGTTATTTTTCATGCATTTACTAATTATTTTGAGCTATAAGACCCTAAAATTGAAAAGCATTTCAAATGAACTCTGAAAAGGTTGAAAGTTGGCATGGTATCATCATTTCATACACATAGCATGTGCAAGAAAGTTGAGAGGGTTACGGCAAAAACTGGATGCACTTCGTGTACAAAACGGACAATCTCTTTCAAAGTATCAGGATTTCATACGGAAACTTGTCTGTTACAAAGGGATTTCATTTTTTAAAACTTATTTGAACTCCTGACTTTTTGTGTGTTTAAAATGCACCATTCAAAGCCACATCATCATTTTTCAATCATTTCTGACTTCATTTGTTATTTTTCATGCATTTACTAATTATTTTGAGCTATAAGACCCTAAAGTTGAAAAGCATTTCAAATGAACTTGAAATTGAAAAACCCTACAAATGAACTCTGAAAAGGTTGAAAGTTGGCATGGTATCATCATTTCACCCACATATCATGTGCTAAAAAGTTGAGAGGGTCCCGACAAAAGGTGGATGCACTTCGTGAACAAAATGGACAATCTTTTTCGAAGTATCAGGGTTTCGGACGAAAACTCGTCTGTTACAAAGGGATTTCATTTTCTTGAACTTATTTGAACTCCAGACTTTTTGTGTGTTTAAAATGAACCATTCAAAGGAGAGACTGATTTTGAATGGTGCATATTCAACACACAAAAAGTCTGTAAAGATCGCCAATCCCAACATAAAAAAATGAGCATAGATGCGCCTATAGAGAGAATTCAACCTAAATTCATAATAAATTTCTATGAATTTCAAAAAAATTCACTCTGAATTTAGGTCAAATACCCTGTATAAGGGCATCTATTTTCATTTTGAGAGGAGCTCAACAAGGCAGAGAGGGACGGGCTTATAAACCGGTGTGAGCGCCCTTCGGTTGGCGAGGTGGGACTAAACTCTGACCGCAACGAGGACCAACCCTTTAGCCCCGGTTTGTGGCACAAACCGGGACTAATGGTCATGGCCCAGGGGCGAGGCGCATTGGTCCCAGTTCGTGCGTGGAACCGGGACCAAAAGGTCCAGACGAACCGGGACCAGTGGCCCACGTGGCCCGGCCGGCCCCCTGGGCTCACGAACCGGGACAGTTGCCTCCTTTGGTCCCGGTTCGTGAGCGAACCGGGATTAATGGCATTACGAGGGCCGAACCAATGCCCTGTTTTCTACTAGTGGCTGTAGATGGCGCACCGCGGGGAATGACACGAAGCAACAAAATAAAACTAAGAAATGCCATGTCTAAGATGTTGACATGAGAAATATAAGTTTTATACCAATCTAACTATTTGGCTAAAAATATATTAAACAGAAGTAAATCTAATAGTAAATTAAGAAGCAGCTTAGTTAAAGAAACATCCATGACACATGCTGTCCTACGTTAACCTGCAGCACTCCTAGTTTTGGACATCATGTGGCTAAGTACAGAAGTTTAAGTGGAGCTAATCGGTGGTGCATATATTAGGGAGGGTGTTTAGGTGGTGAGCCTAATCAGTGCGGGCATAGGTTAGCCCATTGGAGGATATAAATAGATAACTATTCTACGGTTCAGGTTTCAAAAAAAGAAAGATAACTATTGTAGACTTTGTCCACTACATAGATGTTTGGTTGCGAGCATAACGAACTCTCCGTGTTTAGCATCAGAGAATCAAGTAGGCTAGCCCTTGCCATCGGTCGGCTGGCCAGCCCTGTAGTGGGCGTCTTAACTAATCCTCACATTTGTTTCTAAATTATAGTAGGTCTGCACATCATCATGTCTTCAAATGGCATGCTCATACGAGAACCAAAGGTATTTTCGTACGCAGTTTCTGGCAACCGGCTGCTGATCTAGACCTGCTAATTAACAATAGCTAGTAGTCTAAAGCCAGGCTAAAGCGTATTAGGTGGGTGCTTAATATTCATATGAGGTCGAACAATTCTGGAAGCGATGCATTCTCACTAGTCGTTACGCGTGTATAAGTAGAAAGCAACCGACACGCTGTTGCGCTTGTTGAGCAGTCTGCGTTTTGTAAGACCAAGTCACCAAGACGAACCCCTCAAAGTCTCAAAGAAGTAACCAAGACCAGATAGGACCTTCCCACAATTGCACATGAATGGCGGCTTTTTTCTCTGTCCACAGGATCCAACTTCATGTTGACTTCAGGTTTTCTACATCATCATTACCAAAACGTGATACACATCATGGAGTTACTTACCCAAAACCATCACACTTGGGCTAGGGTAACAACTTGGTAACAGATTTGAACCAGGGCACAAAAAACCACCGAAATTGTGCCTAATGCATAACGCGGAGCACTGATGCTCGAATTTGGTCGCGAAAACAGCCAAACCCACAGGTGGGGCCCTCCTGTCGGGCCGATGTGCCAAAGACTAATCCAAGTCAATGTTTGACCCGTTGAGGTGGACGAGGGACCCACCAGTCAGCCACTCATCGTCTTACTCATTTTATCTTCTTCTTCCTCCTTTCTTACTCAGCCCTGCGGCGGCTGGTCCGATGCGGCGGCAAGCACGTGTTGGCGGGAGATGGCCTTCGGGAGGAAAGGGAGGAGGCACGGGAAGGGCCCGCCGGCGGCGGCCGCGGCAACGATAAGGTGCTAGGGCGGCCAGTAGCGTTGACGACGGCGAGCTGGGCGGTGGCGGAGCTCAGGCTTGCATGAGCGCCAAGTTACAGCTTGCAAGCGAGTGAGCTAAGCAGCTAGATGCCCCCTTGGGAGCTCCAGGATCTTAGTACGATGCTCATGCGCGATCAGTTTGTTCTCAAACGACGGCAGCGAAGAGGCACGTCGGCGAGAGCTCTCGGGCATGGCAGAGGAATTAGTTATGGGACGAAATAAACAACAAGAGAAAGGGGTAAAGGGAGAGGGGCTCATGGCGATTCAGATGAGCAGGCTAGCGAGGTCAGGGGTGGTGTGAAGGTGGTGAATTCGACGGCGACGGTCGCAGCTCCGAGGTTGAAGACGCGGTTGATTCGATCGTTCTGCAGCGTCTCGGCTCTTGTTCGTCGTCGAGGATGACCAGCGTGAGGAGGCAAAGCTCTGGGCACTCTGTCTCAGCGAAACTACGACAGTGGCCACGTTGGTGCGTTGCAACATCGACAACTAGCTCTCAGACGACAACGGGAGGGGGCTTGAGGATGGGAGCGAGCTTCAAACGACGAGAAAAGGGAGAGAAGGATCTAGACGTCGAGCTAGGTTGCGCCTACCTTGAGCAAGGGTTAGGCCGCCATAGCCATGGACCTCTCAGTTCGCGCGGGCTCGGCTGCTCGATGCAATGCTCCGTAGAAATAGAGATGGGTCGAAGAGGACCATGTAGTCAATGATACACGGGGCCCGCATCTCATCTATCACCTCAGCTGATCAAAGTTTTTTGGTGCTTGGTCTTTGCCACGTCATCGCGGCAGGTAGGACCCACCTGTCGGCTTTGCTATTTTCACGACCAAATTCAAGCAGCAGCGCTCCACGTTACGCATTAGGCGCAGTTCCGGTGGGTTTTGTGCCCTGGCTTGAATCTGGTACCAAGTTGTTACCTGTGACGCCCTCGATTTAATCGTACACTAATCATACACGCAAATGTGTACGATCAAGATCAAGGACTCACGGGAAGATATCACAGCACAAATCTAGACACAAATAAAATAATACAAGCTTTATATTACAAGCCAGGGACCTCGAGGGCTCGAATACACAAGAGTCAGCGAAAGCAACAATATTTGAGTATAGACATAAGTTAAACAAGGTGTCATAAGATGGCTAGCACAAAATTAGCAACGATCGAAAAGGCGAGGCCTCCTGCCTGGGACCTCCGAGCTACTCCTCGAAGCCGAACTCCACGTAGAATCATCCTCGGGATCCTCTGGCTCCTGGACTCCATCATATGATCGCAATAACTGAGAAAGGGGGGAAAAGAAGTAGCAAAGCAACCATGAGTACTCATCCTCAGTACTCGCAAGCAAGGATCTACACTAAATATGCATCGGTATCAATGAAATGGATAGTATATGTGGACTGAACTGCATAATGCCAGAATAAGAGGGCGATAGCTAGTCCTATTGAAGACTACGCTTCGGGCAGCCTCCATCTTAAAGCATGTAGAAGAGAGTAGCTAGTAAGTTCACCAAATAACAACATATAGCATAATCCTACCCGGCGATCCTCTCCTCATCGCCCTGTGAGAGAGCGATCACCGGGTTGTATCTGGCACTTGAAAGGGTGTGTTTTATTAAGTATCCGGTTCTAGTTATCATAAGGTCGGAATACAACTCCGGGTCGTCCTTTTACCAAGGGACACAACTATTCGAATAGATAAACTTCCCTGCAGGGGTGCGCCACATTACCAAACACGCTCGATCCCTCTGGCCGGACACATTTCCTGGGTCATGCCCGGCCTCGGAAGATCAACACGTCACAGCCCTACCTAGGTACAACAGAGAGGTCAGCACGCCGGTCTAAATCCTAAGCACGCAGGGGTCTGGGCCCATCGCCCGTTGCACACCTGCACGTTGCGAACGCGGCCGGTGAGCAGACCTAGCAACCTCCATTACAAAGGAAGTTGCGTTACGCGTTCCAATCCGGCGCGCGCCGCTCAGTCACTAACGTAAAAAAGGCTTCGGCTGATACCACGACGTCGAGTGCCCATAACTATTCCCGCGTAGTTGGTTAGTGCATATAGGCCAGTGGCCAGACTCAGATCAAATATCCAGATCTCGTTAAGCGTGTTATTTGAAGTATTCACGGATGCCGACCAGGGAACATACCCACCTGTCTCCTAGGTGGTCACAACCTGCCCTGTCGCTCCACCACAAAGTAACAGTTGGGGGCCGTCGAGAACCCAGGCCCACCACTACCTGGATGGAACCACCTGCCCCTTCAGCCCCCACATCGGAATCACTTGTGGGTACTCTATGAGCCGACCCGACTTTAGTCACCACATGTATAAGTATAGTATGTATGTACATACCCGTGATCACATCCCGAGTGATCACGGCCCGATAGTATAGCATCGCAGACGGATGATACGTCTCCAACGTTTCTACAATTTTTTGTTGTTCCATGCTGTTATATTATCAATCTTGGATGTTTTATAATCATTTTATAGTCATATTATATCATTTTTTGGTACTAACCTATTGACATAGTGCCAGTTGCTGTTTTCTGCATGTTTTTTACATCGCAGGAAATCAATACCAAACGGAGTCCAAACGCAGCGAAACTTTTTGGAATTTTTTTGAACCAGAAGACATCCAGTGGGCCGGAGAAGCACCTGGGGGGTGCTCCGAGGGGAGCACAACCCACCAGGACCCTCCAGGAGGCCCAGGCGCGCCCTGGTGGGTTGTGCCCACCTCGGGTGCCCCCGGACCGCCTCTTTGCTCTAAAATACCCCAATATTCCAGAAACCCTAGGGGAGCTGACGAAAATCAATTCCAGTCGCCGCAGAGTCCAGAACCACTAGATCCAATCTAGACACCATCACGGAGGGGTTCACCACTTCCATTGGTGCCTCTCCGATGATGCGTGAGTAGTTTTTTTTAGACCTTCGGGTCTGTAGTTAGTAGCTAGATGGCTTCGTCTCTCTTGTTTGATTCTCAATACAATGGTCTCTTGGAGATCCATATGATGTAACTCTTTTTGCGGTGTGTTTGTTGGGATCGGATGAACTTTGAGTTTATGATCAGATCTATCTATTTATATCCATGAAAGTTATTTGAGTTTTTTGATCTCTTATATGCATGATTGCTTATAGCCTTGTATTTCTTCTCCGATATTTGGGTTTTGTTTAGCCAACTTGATCTATTTATCTTGCAATGGGAAGAGGTGCTTTGTAGTGGGTTCGATCTTACGGTGCTTGATCCCAGTGACAGAAGGGAACCGGCACGTATGTATCGTTGCTACTAAGGATAAAACGATGGGGTCTATTTCTACATAAATAGATCTTGTCTACATCATGTCATTGTTCTTATTGCATTACTCCGTTTCTCCATGAACTTAATACACTAGATGCATGCTGGATAGCGGTCGATGTGTGGAGTAATATTAGTAGATGCAGGCAGGAGTCGGTCTACAAATCTTGGACGTGATGCCTATATAATGATCATTGCCTGGATATCGTCATGATTATTTGAAGTTCTATCAATTGCCCAACAGTAATTTGTTTACCCAACGTTTGCTATTTTTCTCGAGAGAAGGCACTAGTGAAATCTACGGCCCCCGGGTCTCTTTCTCATATTATTTGCCTTTGCGATCTATTTTCTTTTTCTTTTATTTTCAGATCTATTGAACCAAAAATACAAAAATACCTTGCTACAATTTATTTTATTTGGCGTTCGATCTATCAATCTACTACAATTTATTCACGTCTGTTCGCCTATCTTGGGTGCCGTTACCCGAAAGGGATTGACAACCCCTTTTACACGCAGGGTTGCGAGTATTTGTTATTTGTGTGCAAGTGTTGTTTATTCTCCTACTGGTTTGATAACCTTGGTTTCATCACTGAGGGAAATACCTACCGCTGTCGTGTGCATCATCCCTTTCTCTTTGGGGAAATACCAACGTAGCTTCGAGCCGCATCAAAAGGAATTTCTGGCACCGTTGCCGGGGAGGATCTTCAACATATACCAGGTTCCTAATCACAAATCTCATCTCCTCGCAATTTACATTATTTTCCATTTGCCTCTCGTTTTCCTCTCCCCCAGTTCACAAAAATTTGTCGTTTTATTCGCCCTCTTTTTCGTTCGCCGTTTTCTCGTCAGATCTGTTTTTGTGTGCAATCTTGTTTGCCTTTATTGTCATGGATAGTTCCTCCTCTATTGCTTGCACTCCTAAGAACGAGGTTCTCAACTTTAAACAAAGGGAAGGAGAAAATTTAAAAGATGCTTGGTATAGAATTTGCAATGCTCATAATAGATCTACCCGTAAGCAATCTACCATTGTTCTTCTTCGTTGTTTTTATGTGGGCATCACCACTTGGTATAGATTCATCCTTGATATGATTACCGGTGGAAATTTCTTGATGTGTCCCTCTCTTGATGCTTTGAATGATATGGGAAATTTAGTGGGCTCACCAACTCTTATGAGTAATGAAACAACTTTGACTCTTGAGCATGTTATGGAAAGATTAGATGCTATTGAAAAGAAAATGCTTACCGAAGATCATATTGAAAATATGGATAAAAAGATGCATAATTTTGCCACCAAGATTAGGTCAAAAGCGGGAGAAGTTTTAAAGTTGTTAAAAGAAAAGGGGACCGTAATCCAAGAAAGAATAGAAGAAAGCCCGTCTCGGATTGATAAACTATAAGAAATCTTTAGTAATCTAAGCACGGCTTTTGCTTCCGCTAAAACTATTGAAAAAACTCTCGTAAATATTGGCAAAGTTACTCAAGTTACCAAGAACAAGGGTGCAACTTCTAGTAATAGTAATAAAGAAGATCTTAAGATGATTAGTATTCACTCGGATTTTGTTGAAGTGATAAGAGAATTGAAAATCTTTATGCCAAATCTTTGAAGAATTCTAAGTGTTTTATTGAAGAGTTGGACAAGGATGACAAAATTTAGGTCCTTGCATTATGCCTAGCTAAGGGCGTAAAACGATGGCGCTTGTTGGGAGGCAAACCAATGAATAAAATTTATTTTTGCTTTTTGCTTTCTGTTATTGAGTGTTTGCACAATTATGCTACTGTTATGATTATGTTTTTTGTGTTTTAATTAGTGTTTGTGCCAAGTAAAGCCTTTAGGATCTTCTTGGGTGATAGTTGTTTGATCTTGCTGAAAAAACAGAAACTTTCGTGCTCACAAAAACAATTCTCATTTTTAACCAGAGCGTGATATTATGCCAACTCTTTTTGCAGAAGATTAATATACAAATTCCTTAGGTTGTCCTAATTTTTCAGAATATTTGGAGTTTCAAAAGTAGTCGAAATATCTAGATTGCTACAGACAGTTCTGTTTTTGACAGATTCTGTTTTCTTTGCGTTGTGTGCTTGTTTTGATGATTCTATGGTTTTCTTTAATGAGTTTTTGCCATAGAAAAGTTGGAATATAGTAGATATAATGCAAAAACTAAAATATGAATTGGTTTGCTACAGTACTTATAATAGTGATTTGCTTTCTTATACTAACGGATCTCACGAAGGTTTTGTTGAGTTTTGTGTGATTGAAGTTTTCAAGTTTTGGGTTATCTTACGATGGATGAAGGAATGAGGAGTAAGAAGAGCCTAAGCTTGGGGATGCCCCGTCATCCCAAGCTATTATCCAAAGAGAGCAAGCAACTAAGCTTGGGGATGCCCCGAGTGGCATCCCCTCTTTCTTCTAACGACCATCGGTATTTTACTCGAAGCTATATTTTTATTCGTCACATACTATGAGTTTTGCTTGGAGTGTCTTGTATGATATGAGTCTTTGATTGTTTTGTTTTTATTTTTAAGTCTTGATTCCTTTCTGGACACACCAATTTGAGAGAGCTAAAATTATGCCATGACTTGTTAGAATTGCTCTCTATGCTTCACTTAAATTTTGATGAGCTATGGATTTGCTCTAGTGCTTCACTTATATCTTTTTGATCACGGTGTGCTTAGTTACTTTTGAAGAAATGCTCTTGCTTCACTTAGATTTATTTGAGAGTTAGTAAAATTTTCAAGAAATTCTCTCTTGCTTCACTTCAATTAATTTGAGAGAAAGAAAGAAATATTATTCTCATGATCTTCACTTATATTTGTATGAGCTTATCAAAAGCAACACATAAAAATTAGTACCAAAGTGATAGATTTCCAAGAAGGATATAATAAAAACTGCCATGAAGATCATTGGACAAAATAAACTTGATTCTTAGTAATAGTTTTGAGATATGATGATGTGATATGTGAGTCATGTTGATGAGTAATTATGCTTTAGTAAGAATATTGGTGTTAAGGTTTGTGATTCCCCATGCAAGCACGAAGTCAATAGTCATGCAATGAAATTATATCCTACTTGTGGTGCATTATTCGGTGTTAATTATGCTTAATGCTCTCTTATGAGATTATTTGTTTCTTGGTTGGTCGCTTCCCAATCTTTTGTAGCCTTCGTTTTGTACTAAGTATGATCTCTACTTGTGCATCCAAAAAATCTTTAAACCAGTTTTGCCACATGAGTGCACTATATCTACCTATATGCGGTATTCTTTTGCCGTTCTAAGCAAATTGGTATGTGCCATCTTTAATTTTCAAAATAAACTTCTCTTTTGTGTGTTCGTACCGCTCGCGAAGCGGTGAGGGGTGGCCAATATTTTCCATGCTAGATGTGTTATTCTCAGGATGAGTGTTTATTCACTTCTCATTGCATGAGAGTAAGGCAAAGTTATTAGGGATGCCCAATCCTGAAATGAAAAATGAATTTACTTTATGTTGTCAAATAATAAATTACTTGGAAAGTGTTGATATGGAAGGCAACCGTGGATTCGACTAGCCATGGAAAGTGAAAGTATGGTGATAAAAGGAATAAAATTTATTTTCTGTCTGGGAACCGCCTATGATATATCTAGCATGGAAAGTGTTGGGAACTCTAAGTCATTTTCGTTGGTGGGAAAGGCACACCTCCCAAAATGTTTTTATCTCTAAGTTTTTCGCTTTGAGCTCTGGCACCTCTACAAATCCCTACTTCCCTCCGCGAAGGGCCTTTCTTTTACTTTATGCAATTTTTATTTCGAATTTGAGTCTCCATCTTCTCTTATAAAAGCACCAACTAAGAGGCACTATGATCGTACTTGAGCACTGGGTGTAGCTAATATGCGAGTGTGTTTCATGAATGGATCAATGATTGAGCATGATGGGCTAGGGATAACTTATTTTAGCATTTATATTTTGAAAGACATGGTTGCTTGTTGATATGCTTGAGTATTTCAGTTATCATGTCAAAACTAGACTATTGCTTTGAACAATATCAATGTCCAAATGTCCATGCTATAAAGAAAAGAATATGAGATGACATGTTAGGCAGCATTCCACATCAAAAAATTTGTTTTTATCATTTACCTACTCGAGGACGAGCAGGAATTAACCTTGGGGATGCTGATACGTCTCCAACGTATCTGTAATTTTTTATTGTTCCATGCTGTTATATTATCAATCTTGGATGTTTTATAATCATTTTAAAGTCATTCATATCATTTTTGGTACTAACCTATTGACATAGTGCCAAGTGCCAGTTGTTGTTTTCTGCATATTTTTTACATCGCAGGAAATCAATACCAAACGGAGTCCAAACGCAGGGAAACTTTTTGGAGATTTTTTTGGACCAGAAGACATCCAGTGGGCCGGAGAAGCACCTCGGGGGGTGCTCCAAGGGGAGCACAACCCACCAGGGCGCGTCAGGAGGCCCAGGCGCGCCCTGGTGGGTTGTGCCCACCTCGGGTGCCCCCAGACCGCCTCTTTGCTCTATAAATATCCCAATATTCCAGAAACCCTAGGGGAGTCGACGAAGATCAATTCCAGTCGTCGCACAGTCCGGAACCACCAGATCCAATCTAGACACCATCACGGAGGGGTTCACCACTTCCATTGGTGCCTCTCCGATGATGCGTGAGTAGTTCTTTGTAGACCTTCGGGTCCGTAGTTAGTAGCTAGATGGCTTCCTCTCTCTCGTTTGATTCTCAATACAATGGTCTCTTGGAGATCCATATGATGTAACTCTTTTTGCGGTGTGTTTGTTGGGATCGGATGAACTTTGAGTTTATGATCAGATCTATCTTTTTATATCCATGAAAGTTATTTGAGTTTCTTTGATCTCTTATATGCATGATTGCTTATAGCCTCGTATTTCTTCTCCGATATTTGGTTTTTTTGGCTAACTTGATTTATTTATCTTGCAATGGGAGGAGGTGCTTTGTAGTGGGTTCGATCTTACGGTGTTTGATCCCAGTGACAGAAGGGGAACCGACACGTATGTATCATTGCTAGTAAGGATAAAACGATGGGGGTCTATTTGTACATAAATAGACCTTGTCTACATCATGTCATCATTCTTATTGCATTACTCCGTTTTTCCATGAACTTAATACACTAGATGCATGCTGGATAGCGGTCGATGTGTGGAGTAATAGTAGTAGATGCAGGCAGGAGTCGGTCTAATAATCTTGGACGTGATGCCTATATAATGATCATTGCCTGGATATCGTCATGATTATTTGAAGTTCTATCAATTGCCCAACAGTAATTTCTTTTTCCACCATTTGCTATTTTTCTCGAGAGAAGCCACTAGTGAAATCTACGGCCCCCGGGTCTCTTTCTCATATTATTTGCCTTTGCGATCTGTTTTCTTTTGCTTTTATTTTCTGTTCTATTAAACCAAAAATATAAAAATACCTTGCTGCAATTTATTTTATTTGGTGTTCGATCTATCAATCTACTACAATTTATTCACGTCCGTTTGCCTATCTTGGGCGCCGTTACACAAAAGGGATTGACAACCCCTTTTACACGTCGGGTTGCGAGTATTTGTTATTTGTGTGTAGGTGTTGTTTATGTTTTGTTGCTTGGTTCTCCTACTGGTTCGGTAACCTTGGTTTCATCACCGAGGGAAATACCTACCGCCGCTGTGTTGCATCATCCCTTCCTCTTTGGGGAAATACTGACGTAGTGTAACACCCCAAAATTATCCCTAGGATTTTATTTTTTTAAAGGGTTTCTTTATTTGGATGAGTTTTTGGTTTGGTTATTTTATCTAAAATATCAAAATCAGTTCTCACTTTAGGAGGATTTTTTTGTGGCATTTAAAAGTATTCCAAGGATTTGGTCACTTCACTCTTTTCAAATACTTCTAACTCTTCCCCAAAATTTATTCCGTCACTATCCTCTCCTAGTGTTCCTCACTTTCTAGGACAGTGTCTAACACCTCACTTCTCCACCAAAAATATTCTTCTCATATATAATAAATTCCAAAGTTGGAATTTGCATTATTCCTAGTTCCTTTGGTTTACAAAGGAACCATATTCTTTTCAACTCTTGTCCACCCACAAAAATTACACCAGCAACTAGACAGTACCCACAACCCATTTCACCACAAACATGGGGTTCCATAGTTCAAAAATTTCAAATTTCAGGCAATTCAAATTTTGACCAAATTCACATTTCATGGTCAAAACCCAATTTTCCTTGCTCCAACAATTCTGAAATTTGGCCAGACACTCTCTTATGCATCAACACATCACCACAAAAATTCTCAAAATTTTCTAAAATGTCTAGAGCTCTCTGGCATTTTGTCAAACACCTGCCGTGCACTGTTCACCACTGTCAAATTTTCAGTATCTTCAGTAAAATTCAGAAATGGACAGAGGGAGGAAGCAGCGACGCCGTGCACTCCACTCCACTGCATCTCCTCCTCATCCACGCCTCCTCTTGCCTTAAATGAAGACGCCGGGACCCCTCTGGTCAGTGTCTCGCTGCCGACCAGCACAGTGACTGGCCGGTGCACCTGCCACCGCCCTCGGCAGCGGCGGCCGAGCGGATCAGCTCGCCGACCAGCGCCTTCACTCCCCTACTGCTCCCCTGCCTACCATCTCGCCACGCGGCACCTCTTCTGCGGCGTTAACCCACCGCCCAAACCGCCCACGCCTGGCTGGCAGTCGCCGGGGCTGATCGCCGCCGCCACACCCGCGCGGACACCTCGCCGTGGATAAGGCCGTAGGACCCAGCTCCACCCACGTTAAGGCTTCTGGAGTATTCCCTTGACCTCATCCACTCCTCACCGCCCCCGACCACCGTCCAAACCTACCTCGTCGGCTGGAATAACTCCGGCGTGATCCACTCCGCCACTGACCTTCTCGGACCGCCTATAAAAGGCCACCCCGAGCCCCGTTCTTCATCCACACCAGTCCACCACCATCTCAATCGATCTCCCGCACACCACCTCGACCTCGGGGAGGTCTTCTTACCCGGCTCCGACCACCGATCCGCCACCACCCTCCCCGATCAGCACGACGCCACTACTCCACCTCCACCTCCAAAACTCTGCCAGTAGCCCACTGATCCACCATGCGATTGTTCCCACGCTTCAATTTGACAACCGGAGCCCTCTCCGGTGAAGCCCACAACCACCCGACGCCGCCGTCCGCCGGAGTCGACTTTGCCGTCGTTCTAGTGCTCGCCGGCGACCAACACCACCACCCACCGACGCGGGGTGCCACCCCGAACGCGTCCCGACCATCGCCGCCTCCTAAAACGCCGACGATCCCCGCCGGTGACCACCGCCTCTCCTCTGTACACGCGCGCGTAGAGCGCGTTTGAATTTCAAACCTGACGGGTGGGGCCCACCGTCAGTATTCTGTTCTTTTCTTTTATTTCCGTAAGCGTCTTTTGCGTGTTTACGCTTTCCTCTCGAGGAAGCGTATTTCTATCCGAGGTCTTTCACTTATTACCGCAGGGACCCGCTGGCAGTTATTTTATTTATAGAGAGGTCCCTGGTTTTAAATCCTTAATAACTTTTAAACCACAAACCAGTTTCAATTGATTCTTTTTCTAAAATTCTTGTTTTTCACTCTAGTTTATTTTAGTATTTATTTAAAAAATAGTTTGAGACAACTTTTTGTGCTGTTGCAAAAAAGTTGAATTTGGACTTTTATTTTCAAAAAATGAAGAGGGGTCTATACCGGGAGTTTTGAAGAACCTCTTGCTGATTACTTTGGTCAAGGCAAGCATTATTGGACTTGGGTTATAATGAATTGCCTGCATGGTTGCATCGGAGTAGTTTTGCACCGTATAGTAGTAATAGTAGAAGCATGCATCGGTCACGTCAATTTGAGCACTATTGCATGAACCCTGTTGCATGTCATGTGAGCACTATTGCATTCATCATATTTATTTTTGCTAACGTATGAATGTGGTAAGAATCCAGGAGTGTATCTCCTGCCTTGGACGTGCCGATGGGCACGGGCTGTTCTATGACACGACGGTGTCATTGTGGCATGAGAGATATGCCAGTCTTAATAACAACACCTCCTGAGTCGACCTAGAATTGAGTCTTGTTCCATTAAGCCTAACTACACACCGTGCTGCCACTTGTCTTCCCGCAAGGGGAGTGCGATTTAGTAAGTTGTTAACCCCTTTCCATGTACACACCACTTAGAGAGGCCACCATGAGGGTTCCACGGCCATGGACTAATGCCAGTCATCGGGTCAGGGGGCATGGGTGTATCCGCTGGGCCAAGAGGGGGGCACCCCTTGTAATCCGCACATATTAATAATGATCCCATGCTATTCGAGACGATGGTCTCCCCGACTTAGAGTTTTTCTTGAAAGATGCTTTGGGTGATTCCTGGCATCCAGAAAGTTATTCTGGTGTGTGCTGGTTAGGTGTGTTTCCAACCCAAAAACCGTAATGGAAATTAGTCAAGGTCTAAACATTGGCTACAGAAATTCCATACATGTGGGTAAAGAGTACACCCTCTGCAGAGTTACATCTATTCGAATAGTCGTGTCCACAGTCAAGGGCATAGTTGGGAAGGGTCAAGTATTGGTCCCGGTGTCGGTCTTTGGAGGAAAATAATTAAATTGAGCGTGATCCATCTTGCAGGATAATTATGGGCACCATCAAGGCTGTCATGAATAATATTATTACGCATATTGTTGATGTGATGGACTAACCCGTTTCTCTTATTCAACTGTACTGAGTGTAACTTGGGATGGCTAGACTACACGTGCACTCAGCTTTATTTTCTTTTCTGAGTATCACTTGGGATAGCTAGACTACTCGGATACCCAGTTTTGTTTTCAAGACCTCTCGTGGCGTCGCTTGAGTTCTCGGCCGGTCCTGTCTCGCCCGATTCTCTTTTAGACACCCGTTTGGCATTTCTTTTCAAGACCTTACGTGGCGTCGCTTGAGTTCTCGGGCAGTCCTGTCTCGCCCGATTCTCTTCTAGACACCCGTTTGGCATTTCTTTTCAAGACCTTACGAGGCGTTGCTTTCAGACACCCGTTTGGCATTCTTCTTGGAATTTCTCGGGCAGTCCAACGCCCGATGTTCCACTTAAAATTTCTTGGCTATCACTACTGTTATCTGGTTATTTATCCACACCAGATTGACATTATCATGCGATGACTTAATTCCAGTCAACATGTGCATTTAACATAGCCCATCATGAGCATTTGCATTCGTTATACCTTTTGTTCATAATGTTTGTGAGTACATTCCAACATACTCACATGCTTGTCCCTGGCTATTGTCTTGGCCAGACCTGGAGGAGGACGAGCTTGCAGAGGAGGACTGTGCTAGCGAGCCCAACACGTATAGGTCTTCCCAGTCAGTCACCTGTGGATTTGGATTCTACCACGTGTATCATCCACTAGTGCTTCCGCTACACAAATAAAATAGCCAAGACTCACCCTGACGCTTGGCTTACTTTATTGTATCGGTGCTATATCACCGTCACCCACTGTCATATTCCACCGCCACCTGTTTCATAAGTTTGTAATAGATTGTAGAGCAATCTGGCTCAACCCGATGTAATATTATGTTTGTACTGGTTATCTATATCAAGGAAGTCCACCAGCAGTCCTGATCTTGGGGCTGGTGTGACTTTGGGATATTCTGTGTTTAATTACGAAATTGAGCCTAACACGTAGCTTCGAGCCGCATCAACGGACAAGAATGTAGGGCCACTAATGGAATACTAGCATCCTATACTAGGCATTTAGGATTGCAGGTAAGGGTAACAATAGTAGCAACAATGACAGGCTATGCAACAGAATAGGAGCTATCGAATCAACAATAGTAGCAAACCTAATGCAAGAATAAGAGAAGAGAGTGGGCGATATCTGGTTGATCAAGGGGGGGGTTGCTTGCCTGGAAGCTCTGTTGAGAGGGAAGAGTCGTCGTCGACGTAGTCGTACTCAAGGGCATCAACGTCGGTCTCAGTGTCTATCGGAGAAGAAGAGGGGCAAGAAATAGTAAATATGGAGCAAACAAGGCATCACAAACATAACATGACAAAACGCGGTGCTGGGGGTGACCTAACGCAGTACTAGGTGATACTGACGAAGGAGGAAAACATCCGGGAAAGTATCCAGGTGTTTGGCATTTTTGGACAGACGAACCGGGGGTGGATTGTTGCGTGTTTGCTATGCTAGGGACGTGCGACGGACGAACGAAATGCATATTCGGATTCGTCTCGTCGTTCTGAGCAACTTTCATGTACAAAGTATTTTCATCCGAGCTATGGATTATTTTATATTAATTTATAAAGATTTAATCATTTTCAGGAATTAACAAATTAATTTATTCAAAAGCATTTATGACGTCAGCATGATGTCAGCGGTCAACTCTGACCGTTGATTGGTCAAACTGACAAGTGGGTCCCGTTGTCATTGATAGAGTTTGACTAATCAAAGTTAATTAGCTTAACTAAAATATTAGGTTAGTTAGATTCAATTAGTTTAGTTAACTTAATTAATTAACTTAATTAATCAATTAATAATTTATATATTTTAAATACATTTTTAACTTCTTTTTTTCGTTCTAGGGCGTGGGGCCCCCTAGTCAGTGGCCCATCGGGGCCTAGCGGGTCGGGCGTGCGGGCGATGGGCGGCAGCCCGAATGAGCGCTCGCCCAGGCCAACAGGGAGGGGGGTGTTGGGGAACGTAGTAATTTCAAAAAAAATCCTACGCACACGCAAGATCATGGTGATGCATAGCAACGAGAGGGGAGAGTGTTGTCCACGTACCCTCGTAGACCGTAAGTGGAAGCGTTATGACAACGCGGTTGATGTAGTCGTACGCCTTCACGGTCGACCGATCCTCAGTACCGAACGTACGGCACCTCCGCGTTCAGCACACGTTCAGCTCGGTGACGTCCCACGAACTCACAATCTACTAGAGCTTTGGGGAAGAGCTTCGTCAGCACGACGGCGTGGTGACGGTGTTGATGAAGTTACTGACGCAGGGCTTCGCCTAAGCACCGCTACGGTATGACTGAGGTGGATTATGGTGGAGGGGGGCACCGCACACGGCTAAGAGATCAATGATCAATTGTTGTGTCTTGGGGTGCCCCCCCGCCCCCGTATATTAAGGAGCTAGGGGGGAGGCGGCCGGCCAAGGAGGAGGGCGCGCCAAGGGGGGAGTCCTACTCCCACCGGGAGTAGGACTCCTTCTTTCCTAGTAGGAGTAGGAGAAGGGGGAAGGGAAGGAGAGAGGAGGAAGGAAAGGGGGGCGCCGCCCCCTCCTTGTCCAATTCGGACTAGAGGGGGAGGGGACGCGCGGCTTGCTCTGGCCGCCCCTCCTCTTCTCCACTAAGGCCCAATAGGCCCATTACACTCCCCGGGGGGTTCCGGTAACCCCCCGGTACTCCGGTATATGTCCGAAACCTCCCGAAACACTTCCGGTGTCCGAACATAGTCGTCCAATATATCGATCTTAACGTCTCGACCATTTCAAGACTCCTCGTCATGTCCGTGATCATATCCAGGACTCCGAACTACCTTCAGTACATCAAAACACATAAACTCATATTACCGATCATCACCAAACGTTAAGCGTGCGGACCCTACGGGTTCGAGAACTATGTAGACATGACCGAGACACTTCTCCGGTCACTAACCAATAGCGGAACCTGGATGCTCATATTGGTTCCTACATATTCTTTGAAGATCTTTATCGGTCAAACCGCATAACAACATACGTTGTTCGCTTTGTCATCGATATGTTACTTGCCCGAGATTCCATCGTCGGTTATCCTCATACCTAGCTCAATCTCGTTACCGGCAAGTCTCTGTACTCGTTACGTAATACATCATCCTGCAACTAACTCATTAGTTGCATTGCTTCCAAGGCTTATAGTGATGTGCATTACCGAGAGGGCCCAGAGATACCTCTCCGACAATCGGAGTGACAAATCCTAATCTTGATCTATGCCAACTCAACAAGTACCATCGGAGACACATGTAGAGCACCTTTATAATCACCCAGTTACGTTGTGACGTTTGGTAGCACACAAAGTGTTCCTCCGGTATTCGGGAGTTGCATAATCTCATAGTCATAGGAACATGTATAAGTCATGAAGAAAGCAATAGCAATAAAACTGTAACGATCACAATGCTAAGCTAATGAATGGGTCTCGTCCATCACATCATTCTCCTAATGATGTGATCCTGTTCATCAAATGACAAGACATGTCTATGGCTAGGAAACCTAACCATCTTTGATGAATAAGCTAGTCAAGTAGAGGCATACTAGGGACACATTGTTTTGTCTATGTATTCACACATGTATCAAGTTTCCGGTTAATACAATTCTAGCATGAATAATAAAAATTTATCATGAAATAAGGAAATAAATAATAACTTTATTATTGCCTCTAGGGCATATTTCCTTCAGGGGGCGGCGACGGCAGGGCGCCGGAGCGGCGCGGCGACGGGGCGTGGCCGGCACGGGGCGGCGGAGTGGGGGCGGCGGCCGGCGAGCTGGTGGTGGGGCGGAGCAGAGGGAGCCAGAGTGGCGCCGGGCAAG